>NC_080097.1:26548480-26851510 GCF_950005125.1 Chionomys nivalis | reverse complement strand
CATTAGCTAAATAATGAAGGCTCAGCTTCTCTCTACATGTAGGAAACTGTATCTCCGTTAGTCCTTTTTTGAAATGGCTTTCCTGCTATACATTTTTTGGAAATGCTTCCTTTTCACATTAATGTCACAGTTGATTCTCTGACTTACACGATAAATTCTGAATGAAAATAGCATAATAATAATTTAGAACTAAAGGTTCAAGACATACCAGCACTCTGCCAATTTCCCAACATCACAATCACCAGTGTGGTTAATGTTACTCCATTATTCATGCTACCTGGGAATTAGAATAACAGATGTATATTAACATTGTTTAAGATAAGTTAAATTCTGAGACTTTAAGGTCTATTATAGAAACTATAATGTTAATATTATGTATTTATCTAAAATCTCACTGATTTTGAGATAAATATTTGACTTCTCAATCTGAATACAACTGATCATGAAACTATTTCTCCAATCATTGTAGTTCACCATACTAATTACATCCGTACTGATTATTATCATACAGAATAAGTCATTCTCAGTTCTGTAACTACTAAAATCATTTTCAAAGGACTGGCTGATCTTTTTATCCATCATTATCATACATAAAAATTCCTGCAACTTAAGTGCATCGTACACTTGATAGTTCATTCAGATCCTTCGAATGCCTTTGTTCAATCAACAGAGCATTGTTCTGTTTCCTTTACTTTCAATACACCAGTTTCAGAAATATTGTGTGACAAATGTCTGGCACAAGTTCCCAACATATTTTTAATCTACCATGATATCTCATCTGATCCTGAAAGCAATCAAAGTTCCTAAACAGAATAAGAAATCCCATTATTGATCCCAAAGTTATTACATATGAATAAATAATATGTCTTGTAGCTACATCCTCAAATAGGAAACAATAATTATCTTTTTAAATTGTTTCATTAGTTGTTTTACTCCACTGTGTATGTGAGCTTTTCCAAACAAAGTATAACTATTTATTACATATCAGGCAAAATAGATTTGAGGATCTGCAGTCAATACAAAAAAATTATATGAGGACAATGATTCAAGATTATGTTGGAAAATTCTGTGATATAACTCATGTTTTTCTTCATGAAAATTCAAAATTTCATCTAATATGTTTTAAGAAATCAGCCTTATTTTTTAGGTAAGATTTTTTTCTTCTTAATTTTTTTTTTTTTTTTTTTGATTTTCGAGACAGGGTTTCTCCATAGGTTTTTGGTTCCTGTTCCTTTGGAACTAGCTCTTGTAGACCAGGCTGGCCTCGAACTCACAGAGACCTGCCTGCCTCTGCCTCCCGAGTGCTGGGATTAAAGGCGTGTGCCACCACCACCTGGCTCTTCTTAAAATTTAGAAAGAAATGATTACAATTATACAAGGATTATTCTTTTTTGTTGAATTATTCATGTCTAGGAAACTAAATTTAGAGGTACACTACACAACACAAGTTCCAAGAACCCTGTGAATAACTGAAATCTATCATAATATGAGACATATATGTTGGTTATTTGTTATTAACTTCACTGGACTTGGGATAGCCAAGGGAAAACTTTCGGTTGTGTTTTTGTTATGAATTGTGTGTGTGTGTGTGTTCGCACACATTATGAGGCACTCACAGACCTCAGATGACAGCTAATAGGTGTCATTTTTTCCTTTTTGACCATTTCGTTCACAGGGCTCAAACTTAGGCCCTTTGAAGTTAGAAACTTCTGACTGATCCACTTCATCCTCTCTAAAGTGTTGTTTTGTCTTTGATTGTTAAATTCCAAATAGGTGAGAGTGTCCGCATAACATAATATGGAAATATGAGCCGAATAAGAATGGGGAAATAATAAACAGATAAGGAGATTCCAGATAAATAGCTGCATTAATCTCTCCTCAGTTTCATAACACTGTATCAAATGTCATAAATGTTGCCTCCCAATGGATAGAAACTAAATCCTCCAATTATGAGCAAAAAATAAATCCTTCCATACATAGTAATTTTTCAGGAGTTATTTTGTAACAGAAAAAAATTAATAAGACTTACACATTAAAATTTTGTTAGATATCTGCAGCAATAATATATATTGATTTGTAAATATTGTAAATAAGGCAAGAGTAGTAATAATAATAAAGTAATGATAGCAATATATTTTAATAAATTGTTAGCATTAAAAATGCTGAGATTTAATAAAGAGGAAATAGTATACACAAAGTCAATAGGGCACTAGCATAATTTGTATTTTTAGAGCAATAAGGACAAATAGTGGGAGAGTCCATCACTCAAAACACCACTGAATTTAAAACTTTGGATTGCTTATTTTTCACTTTTTAAAAAATCTATTTAACTCCAGCTGACTGGAATTGCAGAAATCATGTAGATCCAGCTTTTCTTTTTCTTTGATTCTTTACTCTCTGTTTTTTATCTACGATATGTTGCCCTAATCCTCAGTACTGCAGCTGTGATATATGGCTTAATAGAGAAAAAAAAATTTAGCCTGGACAGCAGTAATGTTTTCGAATGAACTGAATTCTTAGAGAGTTTACCAGTTATCATCACCTTGCTACTTGGCAAACTTTTATCTCCATTCAGCATCTGACAGTCTTCAGATGTATTCTAGAGACAGTTGTTATATATCAGCATTAGTACAAAGGGCTAGGATCCTCACAGTCATATTCTCAGCTCATCCTTACTGATAAATCTGGAATTTAATAAATATTTTATATGAGTATTATAACTTAAAGGATCATTTATCCAGGTAATTCACTAGAAATATTGTTGTACTTTAAGTATCAAATCAATTGATATGTCAAATACCCAAGCTCTTTTAACTGGATGATTATCTTTATAGATCTATTATTAAAATCTCAAGCAATGTTTATCCATAATGATACTTTTTCTTTAAAACCTGAATGACGATAACTTTTTTGCTTATTTTTGCTCTTTTAAAGTTATTGAGAATAAATTTGTCTACACACCCTGACCTAGGGTGTGCTTGCTTGGTGTTTTGGACATTAATATAGCCCATAGAGGTAGATCTGCTCCACCCTGACCAAAGGTAAGATAATTTAAGTATACTTTTGCTCCTGATTTTGAAATAGGAGATTTGACTTAGGGTGTGACCGCCTGTGGCATATTTGGTCTAGGGTATGTTCACTGCTCACTGCTGAGTTGCTTTTCCAGTACTATACTAGGTCTCCGTGTTTCTTTCCTATTTCTGTTCCTCCTACCTAACATTTCTAATCCTCATGCTCCTACCCTGGAACTTGGAAATCTACCCTGGCAGAATTAATACCAAAGAGGTGGCTCCTAACACAAGTAACCTACAGTGACCCAAGAACCTCCTACTATAAACCACTTGTGGATTCTAAGAAGCTAATCAACATTCAAACCATAGATGATAGTTTAATTCAGAAGGGAAGAAAATGACCATAAGCAGAAAGTGGGGAATTGTAGTCTATATGCCTGTTTTGTCTATCTCAGATATGAATAACAAGTTAACAATGGTTATAAGCCACCTATTAATAAACACATAAAGAAAGAGGATTTAGTTAAAAGGATATCATCAGAACACAGGGACTGTATACTGCAGACTGAATGGTATGTTTAATATGCAGATATATAGAAAGACATTCATAGGCACCTAAATGAGGAAGTAATGCAAGGATGGAGTGCATTAAATCCTTATTATTATTTAACATATGAACTTTGGCATTATATTTTTTATTATCTATGTTTCTGAATTATTATATCTTAATCTTTATAAATAAAGTACAAATAGGCCTTATGCTTTACAGCATTTACTATGGAAGCTTGATTTCTTTTCACACTTCTGCTAAGTTATCATTGGATCATCTGAGTGATGGTTGACGATGTGGCAAACCTCCCATTTTCATTTGCATTGCACTAGGGTGGTGCTTTGCCTTGTAATCTAAAATAAAAGCAGCAACACTTTGATCACTCAAAATGTTGGAATGATGTTGACCCCAGAGTGAATGGCTCTTAGGGGCATTTTTAAAGTCTCTAATGATCTGTGCTAACCTTCCAACTAAGAACTCTTAAGTTATTCTCTCTAATTGCTGTCCCGTTGTTACTGTAAATAATATGGACACTGATATACTCAAAATCAGCATTAAAGGAATATGTTTATGGGCTCCATTTGTCACTCTGTGAGTACGTGAAAACAGGGTTGGAAGGTAAGCAATATGAGATATAATGTTTTATTAAACATAATGCAGCAGTTCTTTCTATTACTGAAAAAAGTCTTTAATCTTCTTAGAGAAAAATATGTTTTATCACAGAATGTTACATTCAGGTTTTATTGATGTAAACAAATACAAATTCAGCATTACTTTAATAGTCTACATTCCATTGTAAGCAAAGTTGAATCATCTTTGAAGAACTGTGATATAATACTAAAATCTCTATATTACTCTATCATCAGTTGTACACTGGAAAGGTAGCTTGGGTAATTTTGATGTAGGAAGCATGGATACCAAACACTGAAAGAATTATTTCATTTTGTGTTGAAAGAATCTGTTCATATTTGAGCATATACATATATGTTCACATAAGAGTATTGTGTGAAATACATGATGCATACACAGAGTAAGAGAGAACATTGATTGGCAATGTAGAAAATAAACATCATTAGTCTTTTGTATATAGATATTATTAATTTTTCAGAATCACCAACAAAATGGTGTGTGTAAATTGAATAGACCCTTTAGAAAGGTGGTGAAAGCTTGAGAATGTCCTCATGTGATTTCTGATGACAGTTTACCTTGAGAGAAACTGAATGTCTTATCTTCATGATTTTGAACATAGTTTGTCCTTACATTATCCTTTTTCTGAGATGGTGTTTCTGACCTCCCACATGTTCTACCTGTCAAAAGATGAAAGCATGTTAGATAAGCTCACATCAGAATTTGTATACTCAATAAAAGTCTCTCACAAAAACATTCCCTGTTCTCCCCAAGGATTGTAACGGGCTTGTTATGTGAACATTGTTAGGTTTATTGAAATCAAGAGGATGTGAATTCTTGTGATAACTCATTACTATTGAGATTTCCTCAGAAAATATTTGCTATATAATGAACAAAATTATTTAAATACTCATGTTTTCCCATTCGGTAATCTCCTATATTTAGAACACTGGAGGATTCTACATACATCTTTTGGTTTGTGATAAAGAAAAGTAATTATTCTGTTTATATGTTTTCTGTTACTTTGTGATTTTATCTTATAGGAGATCACAGGTCCAGATATAAAAAAGCAACACCTATTTCTAAAGGACCATATTTACTCATTATTATTGATAGTAATTTTATTATATACATATAAATAATGAAAACAGTAACAATGAATACACACATGTAGAAATAAGAATTTAATGCAGGAGTTTGGAGGGCACTGCCTCAGGTCCAGCTAATCTGATCTTATATGGAGCCAAGCACAAGGCCCAGTGCAATGCTTTCTGATGGATTTTGATTAGTTGTGCTTGGCTGGCTCTTCTTTACATTACTTCAGTCCACACTCATTTATAAAACTAGATGGAATTTCTCCATAGCAAGGGCATGCCCATCTGAGGTAAGGAATAATCAACCCAGCCAATTTCCCTTGTTTACTCACTGCAGAAAATGCCATGCTCTTGCGTGATGCCTCACCAGAATCATAGAAACATTTTCTTCTGTTACAAACTGGTTCAGTGTCTGTTGACTCATTTTTAACATTTTTCATTCAGACAGTTATTTCAGAAATAAATCTATTATTTTTTAGAATACAAAAGTAGTAAAGGAAATCACCCTGCATTTCACCTTTGGATGGAAAGCTCATCTGAGCCTTCCATGAGAAAAAGAATCCTGTTCCTAATGATCATGAGGAAGATGATCCCATAAGCTTTTCAATGTCAGTTCTACTTATTAACCTACAACAATGCCAATTTTCATTAGACATATCTTTATTATCTGCTCCTAATCTCTAAAGGTGGGAAATAAGTCTGCTTTCAAATGTACTGCTGTTTTTATTAATGTTTGTGGAACTATAATACTGCATTTAGTTGATTAATCTTTCTTTTCCTATGCCATTGCTGTGATATACCAAAAGTAAAATTGTAGTCCTTTTAGGAGCAATAAAATGTGGAGTAATCAATTTAATATATCTAAGTAGAAAATAAAGTTTGAGATGATATTTGAATAAAAGTCAAATAACATACATTATCTTGCAATGGTACTTAGTTTTCCTCACTTGGTATGTCTCCTTGATTAATATTTTCTAAGAAAATGTAGACACGGCAAAATTGTCTTAAAGATATTGATCATTTTCTTAATGAATAAGTATAGTCTATTTTAATTTATACTTCTAAAACAGCACTTACAATGAGTTGATAACATGTGCACATGGAGATGGCTTGGTGGGTACAAGCACTAACATTCAACTCTTAGGACCTGAATTCAATTTCAGAACCCACATAAAGAAGGTGGATGTGATGGCTGCATGATGTGGGAAGTCAAGTCTGAATGAGAGCCTAATAGCCCTAAATTCAGAAGTGGACATGATAGTAGATGAGGGTAAGAGGGATGTAGGAATTGTGAGTTAAAGGGTGGAGAATAGAGTGTACCGCAGGACACAGATAGAGGGGAAAGGGGGAAGTTATCTTGGAGTATTTACAGTGCTAGAGAAAAAACAAACAAACACGAACACACAAAGAAACAGCAACAACAAAAACAGGAAACACTGTCGAAGGCAAAAACAATCTCGTGAATGTTGTCCCCAAATATGCCATATGCAGATTTTGACATACTTTTTCCTGATTCTCTCTCTGTCTCTAACTCTAGGTGTCTCTTTTATTGTCACGTTCTGTCTGTAAGTCTGTAAGTCTGTCTGTAAGCCTCTCTCTTTCATACACTTACACACAGAACCAAACTAATTTTTTTTTTAAATTGTGCATTGTAATTTGATGTTTTTGGAGTTTCTCCACAACAATCAGCATCTTGTGGTCTTTCTCTTTTCATATATTAGTCCTGTAAAAGCACATGTGTTTTCCCTGACAGTGTCACAAAAACTTATTGTATGGTGGTCCTATTTATTTCCTTAGATAATATAGTAATATATTTATCTTTCCTTCGATTTACCCTTTTTATCATCTTTTATCATAATTAATTATCATGTAATTTCATAACTGATCATTCTCAAATGATAATCCATTATTTGCTAGATATGTTCTATAATTGGGTATATAAAATGTCATAATAAACTAAGAACAAATTGCAGTCTTCCACATATATTTTCAGTATCTATTTTCAATACATATCATCCTCTTGTCCACTTAAGTTTACTACTACTGAGGTTCAGGGAAAAGGTTTGATTGGAAAGCAAGAATTTATCCATGGAAAAAGGAAACACATGTTTCCTTTCATAGTGTGTTGACCAAGGTTTTCTGTATCTCCCAGTCCTGAAGCCCTTAATTACCAAAGAATCACACAAAGGTGTGATTAATTATAAACTGATTGGCCCATTAGCTCAGGCTTCATATTAACTCTTATAACTTATATTAGCTTTTATTCTTGTCTATGTTAGCCACGTGGCTCGGTACCTTTTTCTGTGAGGCAGTCACATCTTATTTGCTCTGTGTCTGGATCACGGCCACTGACTGCAGAATCCTCTTTCCATTGATAGTAGCTGTAGGAAAACAATATAATGTGTCTTATATCTATTTATAAATACATAAGCTCCTTGAAACTTTCTTCATATACATGATCTGACCCCAACAGAAAGCACAAACATCCTTCACCTGTACGTTATGACGTATGAACTTAGAGGCGAGTCACCTCAGTAAACAATGATGTATATGGGATACCAAATCTACATCTTGTAAAGATCATTTGTACTCCTCCAATATTTAATATCGGAGTTCACATTTTAGATTAAAGCACTGAAGTTTTCTAAAGGATTCTATTTCATTGTCACATATAGAAATATGGTAAAAATGATTTTTGCCTTTTGTTTTTTATTTATGTTGCTTAATGACAATAAAAAAATTGTAATTAAACATTCAGCCCATTTTTAGAGCATTTAAAGGCATGGAAGTAAAAAGGAAAATACTATTACATTGAATTATATTTTATGTACATCATAGTGTAAATTAAATATGTGTTCACTCTTTGAACATGAGAAAATTAAACTAACAATTGTCTAATCAGTGAAAGTGTTTTCTTATCATATACTTCACAAATAGCCTATCCTAATTTACTTCTTACAACTTTCTTAAGAAATAAGCATCTTCTTGTTCCAATTCTATAGATAATAGAACATAATAACATCCAGCCTCAAAAAGATAAGAAAACAATATTCTATTAACATAAGCTTTAATTTCAGATTGTACTGTGGACAGAATCTCAACGAATTGGGTAATTGGACTCATATGTTAGGTTATTCTCTCTGATAGCTATAAGTGCTGAAACACAGCAAATTGCAGACTAGTAGAAGAGCTCCAAGAGAGAGCACTTTGCTTTGCATATGTGAAAATATAAATTAAATCACTAGCAAGACATTAGGAAATGGGTGCTTTCCAGAAATTTGGAATTTAAAGTGACTATTGATACTATCTAGTGATCAAAGGCAGCAAAACTATATAGAATGACCATAATTTAGATGTGAACAATGTCCAGATACCTAAAATATTTGGAAGAAATATGTTTATAATTGATTTTAATAGGTTAGATTTAGTACTGATAGAAAGTAAAATGTCTAAGATATATCTGGAAGTATTTTTTACTTGATTATTTTTTGCTTAAAATAACTAGGTAGTTAACATTACAGATGACCAAGATAGATGACATCACAGGTATAAGATGATTTTAGAATCAAGAACAGCGATTATGGCATAAGAAAATAGAATAGAGGCTCAATTTTGGGCAGTTTGGGTCTGCGGTGTCACTCAGATTAGCAAGTAAATGTTTTAAATAGACAATTGCATGTTTAAATCCAATGCAGGAAGAATTAATGTAGTAAAACCAAATTCCAAAAGCAAATTCAATATGTTTTAGTGCTCTGAGAACAGAGGACATTGACAGAGAAGAATCCTCAGGCAGAGACTCCCTAAGGGATGAGGACAATCCAAGTGACAAAAATCTATATAATTATTGTGAAAAATGAATCCAAGGGAATTTTAACTTTTCAAGGACAAGAGAAGACATAGCTGCATCAAGAAAAAGGGTCCAAATGTTACAGCAAATAAAAGGAACCCAGGGCATAGAGCAGACAACTAGAATTCTAACCAATTGTTGTCCCTGAATTAGCCAGAACTTTAGGTGTATATACTCATGGTCACAGAAATACAAGAATCAAGTATGAACTAGAGGTATATTGAAGTTCTTTCAACACTAGTTTAAAATTTTATTAAAGGAGGTATAAAGGTGTAATCATCTAGTGTTTTGAAGTGTATGGACTTTACATATGACAAGTGAGAAATTTATCATTGCTAGAACGATAATTATGGCAATATTTTGTATTCTTTTATACTTAAGGACTATGTTCTTCCATGATTATTTTCTACAAGAATTCTGCATGTTATACACTCCAGTGGTCTTACTTTATGCAGATATGGGATAATTAACCTACCATGGACAGAACACTGTTTGGGTCTGAGAGTGAAAAGCTTATGGGCCTAAAAGACAATTAGTCAATATGATTTCTTCATTTTTCTGTTTAAAGTGTTGACAAATTAAATATTTCTCTGTTTATTTGAGCAAATAAGCATGCTTGAATAGATCAGTATTCAGAAAAGTAGGCAATTTATAAAATATTGCTCAGCAAAATAAGAGAAAGGCTTCCGTGGGCCAAACTCAGAACACAAAGAACAGAAACCACTTGATTGAATCCAGCCAATGAGATCACAATTTTACCCATGTCTCATGTAGGACACATTTTCCTTTTCGGGACATTGAGGGAAGAAATAACTGGCTGAATTGCTGACATCTGTGTAATTTGAGTGAAGCATAATGACTTCTTAATTGACTGCTTACTTTTCAGTTTCCTTACCAAGTAAATGTTTTGCTTCCTTATGGAATGGAAAAAATCAAAGTCTAGACTCAGCCTCATGTCAATGGCTTCATATATATTTTAAATATTTGCTATAGAAAAGAGTACAAATGTTAAAAGCATTAGTTACATTATTATTATTTTCTTTTTCATATGAAGAGAAGTTATTATTACTAAACTTTTATGGCACAAACATGAGGAAATATATTCTAGTTCAATAAAGGATCAGAGATCCATTAAAATAAATATCTGGACTTTTAGATAAGTCCAAGAAGACTCTTCGAGAAAGACGAGCAAAGAAAGGGCTTTGCCTGCAGAGACACAGACATGTCCTTGAGATAAAAAGTATTTGTGCCTTTTACATGCTGTTTTTATATCTTTTCCCTGACATTTTAAACTTTAAATTTCTTTGCCGTAATTATTTGTCATTATTTTTTTTTATTTTACTGATCCTCCAGTGGTACTCTCTGTAATATATTTTTGACGTTTAGTTATATTTGTTTTCTTCATGAAAGCTGGTGTGAACCAGTCCAGCTGATATGAACACTACCTGTTCCTTCAACAAAGTCTGATGAGTGTCAATTATTGATTTATTAATTTAAGTAGTATCATGCCTCCTTAATACCAGGGGCAAGCAGGACCCAAGATTGGGTCCTGTCATGGTTGCTTGTGAAGGGGAAAATGTAAAGGCCAGCCATGATAATCTAAGTCTTTCCTTCCTCCAACCATTATCACCTGGGACTCTGGCTACCAATGAATTTCAATAGAGGCTGGAGTCTCAATTGCTTACCTTGAGATGAAGCCCGGCTGCAGGGGACACCAGAAGCTGACATCACCCGACCCCTGACTCAAGAACAGACCATTCAAAGGGAATGCTGGCATAACAGCCAGCATTTCTAACACCCTTAGCTCCTCCAAGAAGATGCATGGTTACAGAAGGACCATCTGCCTCCAGGCTTGCCCTTGGCCTTGGCATAGCCACTCATACACTCACTTTCCAGCTTCCTGGATGCTTTACCCGCGGAATTGTAGGAGAATGACTATGAATCTATATTAGGTATTTTTTACAATTGGAGCCTTTAGAGCCTCAGTAAAGCAAATTTGTGATCTTATAACCCCGTTGTTCACAAAACTGAATGGGGTTCAGTGATTCCTTTTCTTGAATGCTGATGTGGTAGAATCTCATCATTCTGATGATTTGATTAGGCCTCCCTCCCTGGATAATCTATAATAATTTCTTTATTCAAAATTTGTAATACAATTATTCTTATGAAGTCCCCTTTGAGATAAAAAGTGACATATACATGTTTTTGAAATTAAAATTTGAATATATTTTCAGTTAACATTCTATGTTATGCTCACAGAAATATTGAGTCAAATGGCTTAAACAGAGAAGGGAGATTTTTTTCAAAGACACTTTTATAGTCAAGATTCCCTTAGAATGGAATTTATCTTTTGGGGGGGACAAAAGGCAGGGATTTTTTTTTTTTTTGCGTTCTGATTTTGTTGTTTTTGTTTGTATTTTTTCTTTTTGTTTATCGAATGTTCTGACAGAAGTGTTTAGAAGTATTAGTGGGGTGATTGACAATAAAATTATAGTATTTGTGCTCCCTAATTGATATTAACAGAGATTCTTGTCTTCCTTTTGAGACTGGTGTATTGTGTATCTTTTCTCCCTGCATAGTTCGTTTAAAAATACAACTCCCACATTTTTGAAAGAAGACAGCCATTCTTGTAAGAACTTCAGTAGAAAGGGATAAGTTTTATGTCTCCAAATAAGAGGATTCCTAAAAATGAATATTTTAAGACTCTGGGTGTCAAAACTTAGAAATGTAGACAAGAAAAAAGCTAACTGTATTTGGTCTAGTTCAGGGCATGTGAGACCCATCTTAGTCACTATCACAGACACTCAGAAGACTTCACAGTAGCTGACACACAGTGTCAGATGGAATACGAAAAGTACATGCTGTGCATCAGTGAAAGTCACAGCAAAGAAACTAAATGATCATAAGGAACTTAGAAGAGCAGGCAAAAATAGGTAGAAATCTGGGTCCTTGACCTTGGAGGCTGAATTGTATTGTATTGCATTTTTGTATTTTCACAAAGATTTAGAACCTGTTAAGTGTCATTTTTATGTATGTACCCATGACAATATTTGGTATTGTAAATGATATAAGGATATCTCTGTCTCTAAATGTGTTAAATGGTATGTGTGTGTGTGTGTGTGTGCATGTGTGCTGATAAATTTATTTCTTTGGGATAAATTTATTTTCCTTCTTATAAATTTATGTTATTGTGAAGCTCATGATCATAAGATAATAGCAGGGAAAGATCACAGATTTACACCTTAAATCTTTTCCTTCTAATATATTGCCCTCTATCCTCCAGTTTCTGTTAAAAAAAATCAAAATATTGTCCAGTACCTCTTTTTAATTATTCAAAACCATAGGTAAATGCTAAACATAAAAAAGAATAAGCATGTTAGAATTCTTAATGATCCATTAATAATTGTCACTCAGAGTTCTTCATTGAAATGCAAGAAGAATTAGATTTGCCCTGTCTCTGATGCCCTCTTAGTCTTTTGCTGGTTTGCTGCCTTGTGCTCCTGTTTTGAATTGTTATCCTGCTCCAAATCTTTCCTCTCCATAGACTACCCTGTGCATGTAACATTGAGAGCATTTATCATTCACTTTAATAATCTTTATTCCTTATCTTTTATTGTGATGGTATTGTTTTGCTTGTTTCTTTCAACTCCACAGCCTTAAGAGGCAAAGGCTGCATTTAATTAATTTCTAAATTCCTAGAGCCAAGCATAGTGACACGTAAAAAGAAAGAATGTGTGTGTATTTAAAGAAAGCCGTGGTTTTATAGATAAGCTTTAGATTTTCCCTTCTATCAGTTTTAGTACACTACCTTATCCCAAGGGCATCCAAACAGTCAATTAGTATTAAAAGTATACCTAATATATCCAGAGAGATGAAAAATTTATATCTTGCAGCAAATTTAATATAATTTAAAATGTGCAGTATATGGCATGACATTGCAGTTAATTTATTTCATTCCCATATACTATCTGAATTATACTTTTCCTGAAAATGTAATTCTATATAGTTGCCAAGTCAAATAACACTTATCTCAAGCATAAATCGCACTTTTTTTTAAATTTCATTTTTCATTTCTTATCAAAATGGTCACTCTGTTTCATTTAAACTCTTGGTGGGTCATTCAGCTTTTACCTGTGATGCTTTCATTTCCTGCTGTCCAAAATGAAACATGTCTTCCACCTATAACTGACAAGATGCACATTCCTAGTGGGATTTATTTCTTTCATCTCCTTCTTTCTTATACCCTTATCTTTCTTTCCCTTTTTCTTTCCTTTCCATGATAAGGTTTCTGTATTTGGTTCTTGTGCTCAGCTTTTCTCTTTTGATTTTCATTTATCAGTTTCCAGGTTTTTTAATTGATATATCCCATGTGTTTATCTCTCTATTTATCTGAGTTTATACTCTTATGTTTTATTCTTAACAGGTTTTCCCAATATTTTACAATGAACTCAATTTATTTTTGTGATGTTATCATTATTCAATATTAGGTTAGTGTTTCTGCTTATTATTGTCCTTCTCAAATATCTTCATGTCAAGTTTCTTGCCTTATAATGTCTACCATTCTAGTCACTTTTATTTTTTTACATTTGTTAATTTAAGCATTCCATGGGTTTTCATATGTAACTAACACTGCATTACTTTTTGTGTTAATATAGTAACCACACAAAATCATTTATTTTCATATGTGTTAGCCATCAACAATTTTTATTCTTATTTGAAAATTTTAATATAATTTGAAAATTTTTCATATTTTATAAAAAGCGATGCAACCAGGTCATTGCTTTGCTATTCTCCTAAAACAATAAGAGGAGCTCTGAGACCTTAATTGCAGAATTATGGAACAAATGAGCACACAATGTATCTATCTTTGAGTGGGAAACCAAAATAAACAAGGTACTTATTCTATCCACTCCTATATATATTCAAATTTATTATATATTATTCCTAAATATTTTGCATAGTTTTATTCCTATATATTCATATATACACACACATATATGTGTATACACACACACATATATATACATGTGTATGTATGTGTGCATATATAGTATATAATATATATATTCTCTGGTTCCCCAAAGAAGTCTCTTAATTTATCTCAGTTTATATCTCAGTATCGTCGAGGAACTGTATAAAAAAATGAACTAATTCATGTGACAAGGTCCCGGAGAATCTGATCCATTTTTGGCAAGGATAAATGGATAATTTCGGTCATTACCTCAGTGTGGAGGTTCTGAAATGTGAGCCTATTGCCACCTTGTCTGATGGTCAGAGAATCTGGAGGTTGCTCAAAATGGTTGACAAGTGTAGCTGCAGTTTCTGACCCAGGACATGATTACTTGGTTATTTTTGATATCAAGACAGCTCACACAAGTTGATCTATTCCATCCTCACAGATGGTCAGGATTTGCAAGCATACTTCTGTTCCTTCTTTTGTAATGGGAGGTTACCTGGGGAGTGGCTTCCTTGAGAATGCTTGCTGTAGAGTGGTTTCACTACCTAAACCACAGAATGCTAATGACTTGATGTCTCAAAGTGTTAAAGCAATTAACTGTTCAAGTTGTCCTTTGTATCATGTTAAAGAAGTCTTTTGTTGCCTTTTCCCCCTAAAAGTCTATGGAAAATTAAATGTGAACAATTCCAGTATTCACTAGAACACTCTCCTGGTAATATTCTATGGATTCTGTTTTATTATTTTTCATGTGTCTTCATATTCTTTGCTTATATTTCTAAATTCCCAGGCCCCTGCCCTGACAAGAGGTGTTTTTGTTGAGGCTGGTCCCTAATCCGTAGGGGTGTATGTGATACCTGTTCTCCTTGCTTTCTTTGTGCATATAATATTGCTGGATGCCTCTAGTTTCCCTTACTCAGAGTTATTGATAAAATGGCTATTGCAGAAAGAAGACATCTGCCTGATGACTCTTCTTTGGGTAAGCCACAGAGGATGTTGTTAAAAATGTAAAGTGGACCTGATTCAGCCCCTAAAGGCTTTGATGTTTTAGGTATGACAATAAATTCAGGCTTTCTGAGAAGAATATGCTGCCTTTCTAATGCACCCTGTGACTAGCTTGAAAGCGTACCAGATGCTCATGACAATATTTATTTACATAACTGATCTTGAGAGAATAATTTTAACCAGAAGAGCACTGGAGATATGTTAATAAATAGATGATATCAGGAGCTAATGGGGATAGTCTAGGAACAAGGAATGAAGCGGAATCATAGAAACACACAATGCCCTCATTTCTAATAGATGTACCAATACTGTAGGAAGTTGTGAGGAAGGGGCTATGAGAACAAAGGATAAGGAATACCAACTATTAAAAATAATTCTTCCAGCAGACTGCATCTCTTGTTTAGAAAGGGCCTTTTTCACTTCACAATTATGCCCATTAATAGTGTGGTATTTCTGAACAACAATTTTATCAACTGTGTCATGGTCATCAAAAGTCACAAAAGCAAATCCTCTCTTTTTCCCACTCTGCCTGTCTTCCATAACTTCTATGGTTTCAATCTTGCCATACTTTTCAAAGTAGTCTCTCAGGTTGTACTCTTCTGTATCCTCTTTAATACCACCAACAAAGATTTTCTTCACTGTTAAATGGGCACCAGGCTTTACAGAATCCTCTCTAGAAACGGCTCTCTTTGGTTCCACCACACGCCCATCAACTTTGTGTGGCCGAGCACACATTGCAGCATCCATCTCTTCAACACAAGAGTAGGTCACAAAACCAAAGCCCCTGGAACGTTTTGTTTGGGGATCTCTCATTACCACACAATCTGTAAGTGTGACCCATTTCTCAAAATGTTCTCTTAAGCTATCATCTGTGGTTTCAAAGCTCAGACCACCAATAAACAGTTTCCTCAACTGTTCTGGTTCCTTTGGATCATGGCCCTCCATTTTGAGACCGGACTCGCCTCTTCCAACTCGAGTTCAATATAAGTCTTTTACTTATGGAACTTATAGGATAATAAGAAAAAATCTGGTATACCCCCCATAAGAGACAGAGTAGTATAGAATAAAAAGAATTGTTTCAGTCTTGACTAGTAAGTTGATTGTGAGAAATTCGATTTTACCAGAGGTAAACATTGACCATTAAAGGCAAAACTTTTTTTTATTTGCCTGATGCTATAACTGCAAAAGATGCCAACTAGACACACCCGTCTACCTGTAGATGTGCGTAGTGAGAAAACTTCCTTTGCTGCTAGCAATTCTGCTCATGCTCTTAACATTAGAGCTATGAATCAAGTAGGTAATGGCTACTGGTGGGAAAGCTGGGGGACTGAAGAAGAATGAAGTAAAAAAAATAAATTGGCAATTACTGTAACCATAACTAGATGCATAAAGAAACAAATTTAATGAGAAATCTGTTCATGCAAACTATTGAAACTTAATAAATAAAAGCAGCCCAGGCCATTCAGGGCGACTTGTTTGAATCAGATGGTCAGAATTTCTTTACTGAGCTGACTTCTCACATATGAACCAGTTCATCAGACCTATTTGGAGCAAAGTTCCCAACATTCTAAGAAGCATTCCTAATGAAATTAAAAATTTTACATTATTATAATACATTTACAAATATATGTATGTTATTCTAAATGTGCAAAAAATTATGTAACAAAGAAATTGTACTTGGTTGCACTAAGATAATGAATAAGTTATGACTTCAAAACCTGATTCTATGTAGCTTTATTCCTAAAAAGAAACAATGATAGCTGTGCATTAATTCAGACAATGTGCCTGGCAAGGATGCAAGCTACTCTCATTCTCCTGTGCTGGAAACACTCTGTAGAGGCAGGCAGTCTGCTGAACTATGACTCGTATTAATACAATCAAACCCTCAATTATATTATAAGTTAAAAAATTATAATCTGTTTTTATCATTGAAACTTATCCTAATTTCAGTGTATTTTATACCATATTAGTCATCTATCTAAAATTGTTTAAAACTACTGCCAATTAAAATATGACTAGTCATTAAGTGTTGGAATATTCTACTGTTACTGATATTTCAATATTAATACTTCATTCAGGCACAACTCTTGAGATGACAAAATCTTGCGTGAATCAATGACTTCTAATTTATATACAAATTATTAATTTTTCAAATAGTTAACAAATATTCCATCTGCAGTAAAACAAAAAAATTGTTTTTTATGTTTTATGTTTGCTACCATAAAAAATGGCTATCACTCATAAATGCCAAGAATTTCAAGACTGTTTCAAATAGTAAGTAATGCAACGAATAGTTAATCTCAGTAAACCTCAAACCAGAGACCAAGATTCTCTGCATTAAATTAATGTAATTACAATTAAGTAAATGCATGTTAATGGAATGGTAAAATTATATAATTATTAAAGTTACTCTAACATTCTTTCTAGAAATGGCTATGTTTTTTAACAGGTAAGATGTTTTAGTCTTTTAATATTATGACTACATAAATTTAATTTGTTTAAACTTCCTGGACTCATATAACGTCAATGAACTTTTGCTTTTTGAAGGGTGTAAGATAAAATGCTCGTGTTATGAATGTGCTTAACTCTGTAATATAGACATGCTCACTGAAGTCAACACCAACCCCTCATGCATTGCCATGTTTACCATGAGTGTCTTCACATTGAACCAGAAATATTAGGGTTTTCAATCTTGACTTCTATTAGATTCACTTTTGCTTTCTTTTCCCCTTTCAGTGGTGGTTTGAATGAAAATAGACCTCAAAGGGAATGGCTCTACTAGGAATCATGACCTTGCTGAAGAAGATGTGCCTTTGTTGGGGGAAGTTTGTCACTGTGGAGGCAGCCTCTGAGATCTCAGGTATAGTCAAGTCACACCCAGTGTCTCAGCCTACTTCCTGGTACCTGTGAGCCAAAATCTAAGAACTCTCATCTACTGCTTTAACACCATATCTGCCTGCATATTGCCTTGCTTCTTGCTATCATAATAGACTAAACACCTGAACTGCAAGTGAGACACTGCCACACACCGCGGCCCCTGTCTGTGTTCTATGCGCTACAACCCAGTTCCCGAGCTTCTGGCAAGGGGCTGGAGGTTGAGAATACACACACAGAGACAGACCGACACACAGACTTTCCAACACTGGTACCAAAAAGCCCCTCTTTAATAGCACTTTGGAGACTTAAATACCCTGCAGTCAATGGCCAACAGGTGAAAATCCCATGCTCTGATCCTCTAGGCTAGGCACAGCTTCTAGTAACTTTAATTAGAAGGCTCTAGCAGGGAAGAGCAGCTGAAGGCCAGGATTCAATTAGTCTCAACAACACACAACAATAAAATGTTTTCCTTTACAACAGTTGCGGTGGTCATGGTGTTTCTGCAATAGAAACTTTAAGATACACTTCAGATGACTAACCACGACACTGGCAGTGTTTTCAGACTCTAATTAAACTGAAGATAAAGGGAGTCATATATTCCTTGCAATGACTTCCTACTACCAATTCAAAGTCTTTCAAGTAAGAATAAAATACTACTTGAAAGAAGACTTGTGATAATACCTATTATGGATTATTATAACTATTACTCTTTGAGTTCACCAAAAGCACAGCATGAGATAGGGCTTCAGGGGCATAACTTTCCTTTGGGAGATAAAATGAATCCATAATGAAATGGAACATGTAGAAATGGATAAAATGCAATGGGGAATACAGTTCATCTTCACAGACCCTCTGAATACCTACAGGGGGACCCCTCAATCCACAATTTTGAGAGATAGAGGCAGAAGCTTTATGCTAAGCCCCATTTATTTATCATTTTTACAGTCATCAATGGAGCTAGCTCTCCCATGTATTTCATTGGAACTTATCTGAAGCAGGATAGGCAATCATAGAAGAGCTATGATGTAGATGGTTGCAATCCATTTTGTTAGTGCTTGAATGTTCACCATCAACATACACAATCTGTGTCTGTGGATGTTTTAAGAAGCACGAAGATGAAATGATTGTACCAGCACATACATTGACATTCAAATTTTCTCTATACCGTTGATATTATGAGTTACATTAAAGCTGCTTTGTTCCTAACTTTTTAGTATTTGTCTTCTTGAAAATTTTATTTTGGGATAAATTTCTCACATACATCTGTTGTGTCTCCTGAAACAGATGTTCACAATCTTCTTCTCCTTCTCCTATCAAGCTTCCAAAATACTAACCAACCAAATCTAGAATTAGTTGTAGAAAATAAAATTATAAATTATGAAATAATACTTTATCGTCACCTATGTATTATTATAGCTAATTTTAGTCTTGTCTGCTTGCCTATTTGACTTTTATTATGAAATCATAAACATGAGCCAGAGGAGAAGAGTGTCCCAAACTCAAACTATTAGAGATGTAAGCCCGAGTCATGGTATAACCTATCCTCTTTTATTCTCTCTCTTTTTTGTTCTTAATCCCATCTGTACAATGGAGATTCTCAGTCAAAACCCTACTCTTATACCTTCATGGTTCTGCAAATGTCCAACTACCTTGCTGTGCCGTTCCAGTTCTCATAATCACCAGATATCCTTAGGGTAGTACTTAGTAGTTCTTGAAGGTTCAGCAATTTTTTTTGTAGGGATTGGAGTATTTTTACTGAACAAGGCAAAAGAGCAGTATAAGTTTGCTTATGTCTCACTGTGTTCACTGTGCTATTCTTTAGGAATGTTAGAACTGCCATTTGTTTTATTTCTGCTCACAACATATAGATACTTGCTTACTTGTTCTCATAGGTCTTTGGTGAAATTTCCCTTTCATCCCAGATTGGCATTAAATATACTGAGTGAGTATTGCTTATGAGGTCACTTTTAGGAAGCAAAAGTAAGAAATATAAATGGTAAAGCCTACTGAAGAATCTTGAGAAATTTTCTATCTCTGTGTAGTCAAAAAAAAAAAAAAAAAGCAAAGGGATGACATATAGCTACAAATGCTTCAAAATTTGCAATAAAGTGGTTTGTCTTCTCTTGATTATTGTTAATATTGAGATATATAGAACAATTCTTAACATTTTCATTACTTTAAACACATATTACTCAATAAATTTTGAATTGTACTTTCTATACCATTTAAAATTTCATTAAAATGATAAATTATAATTCATTTGAATTGGTGGCTGAAATAATTTTATTCACTATAATTTTAGTAATGATACCAAAACATTATCTTCTGCTAGAAGAAAAAATGGAAGTTTGAGGGCCATTGAAATATGTAATACTATACTAGTGTTATAAAGAAATTTCCACCAATTTAAATATAAAATAATTCCAGAGAGGATAAATGGTGATACTAAAAATAAAAATCCTTAAGTTTTAGGTCATGGTTAGTTAAATTAATCTTAACTAATATGTAACTTCCAAACATTTGGACAATATGTAGCAAAAAATATATTTCTACCCCAAATTCACATGATATAGAATCCTTAAATAAAGCAGTTGGTACTTGAAGAGATTACAGAGAAAGAGAACATTTAATAGATAGAATATATAGGTACCAACTTGTTTACAGTGTGTAATACCAAGTTTGATAAAGAATACTCAGGTATCTCTGTTCCTTCCTAGTTGATCCCACTGTCTAGTCTCTATCACTAAAGCAGAACACTGACTACAGCCATCCCTTTCCTTGGCTACATCTTTTGTTGACTTCACAGACCATCCCTCACTAAACTCCCTCCGCCAAATTGTCACTGAATCCCAGCCCCCACCTCCAAGAGGTACAACTTGCTAAACCAAAAAAGCTGCCTACCAGAAAACCAGAGAAACCAGACCTACCTTGCAATCTTTTCCCTAGTGCTACAACAGAATACCAGCTGAAGCCTTTTCTCAAACCTGCCTATAATCTACTGTGGAATAGAAAAACCATCCCGTCTTTAGCTCTCTCTCTCAGCTCATCATTGTAGCCCATGCCCCAAATTCAGCTTGTGCACCCTGCTAAGCCAAGGGCCACCACTCCCAAAGCAAAAATTAGGTTGAAGGAATGCCCAGATCTTTCCTACCAGTCCTGCTAACTAGTCCCTCCACTCCCATCCCCCGTCTGTATCTGGAAATCTACCCTGGTTTCCTTTTCCTCTCTGATCTCAGGCCCAATGGACCTCAAAGACCTTCTCCTGCAATATTCCTATACCCAACGCATTCCAATAATCCAGCTGCCATTTGCAGACATTCCTTGTGAACACCCCAATGAATAGACTAGGAAAACAAGAAACACATAGACAGCATACTCTGAAAATCCAGAAAGGAAATAAAAAAAAAAAAAGAAGAAGAAGAAAACACCAACCCCACAAAGACAAATACAGAAAACAATACCTAGCAGATTAATTATCCCATACCCAGATACTGAGTTGCCAGTGTAAAAAATAAAATAAACAACAGCCAAGATGATGGGTTTCCACTATAGCCTAGCTATCTTGCCGTAGCAGGTCCAGAATACTTCAACATAGCTGAAGCACACACAAACTACCTGATAACAGACTTTTTAAATATAATAAAAGTTCTTCAAAGAGAAAATAAACAAAATCCTTTTAAAATGCAGGAAGCAAATAAATCTTTTGTGTCGTGCCCACCTCGGCCAGCAAGGAAGACGCAACATTGGAGCTCTTCTTGGCAAGCAGTTTATTGAGGACTTTATTCACAGCTTCTTTCGCTTTCCCTTTCTCCCCCCTCCCCCCCCGCCCCACTCCGGGCAAACTTCTCCCAGCCCTTAAATAGGCACAGGCTGCCAATCCCCATTGCCACCTGGGCACTGTCCAATAGGTCCACGCATACGCAAGCAGCTGATGATCATTGCGTGATAATAGCATAAGTCAGGCCTTAGCCATATAAGGAATTGATTATTATAGAGAGCACTCGCTTTCGGGATAGCGGAGGGTGGAAGCCAGCGCCATCGGGTGCGGCTCCACGCAGCTCTCTACACATCTCCATCAGGTGTGGCTCCACGCAGCTCTCTACACTTTTGTAACAAAACAAAGTCTTAAGAGGAGGTTTAGGGACACCATCTTTGGTTCTTTGAAAGAAATGGCCCCCTCAGAGTGGCATTATTAGGAGCTGTGGCTTTGCTGAAGAAGGTGTATCATTGTAGCAGCAGCTTGGAGGTCTCCTATGCTCAAGTGTATGGTATACAGACCCCTTGTACTGCCTACAGATTGAGATGTAGAACTATAAGGTCTCTATCTAGCACCATTGCTGCCTGCATGCTGCCATTTCCTGCCATGATAATAATGAAATAAACCTCTGAAGCTATAAGCCAGCCCCAATTAGATGTTTTTTATGAGTTGCCATGATCATGGTATCTGTTTTCAGCAATAGAGTCCCTAGATAAAACACCGAACCAGCCACAAAACCTTCAACCTAGAGTTTGTCCTCTATGAAGAGTGCTCTGTAGCCTGAGACAAAGAATTGAAAAGTCATCAAAGAAACCAGAAAGACTTCATTCAGCAACTAATAGAAAGGAAGGATTTGAGGAGCAAGAGGGGTAAGGTACAGCATAGGAACATAGCTGACAAAATCGGCTAACTGTATTCATGGGGGCTCACAGAAATCAGGAATCCTGTGGGGGTCTGACGTAAGTATTCTGCATATATGTTATGGATGAGTATCTTGGTGCTCTTGTGGGATTTCTAACAGTGGGAACAGGGTCCACCTCTGACTTTTTAACTACTTGTGTGACCCTTCTTTTCTGGAATGCCTCCTTCAGTCCCTATGTGATGATATGTGGCTGATGTCATTATAGTCTGTTATTTGATGGATATCCCTAAAGGGAACATTGGTAAAAGAAAGGCTATATCTAAAAATCTTTTTTTTTTGAAGAAACGCGTCTTTAATTCTAAAAATACACATTCACGTGAAAACTTTCATATGGCAATATTTAAAGTTTGCATACAAACTCTCAGCCCCTGCATCTGGAACAGCAGCATGGTGGTGCGGATGCTTACGAAGCATCTGTGTCAAAGGCATTCTTTAAATAAATAATTTAATCACCGTCACAATGTTTATTGCGTCTCTAAGCACGTAACTTCCGCTGGGTTTCAGTTCTATTGCATAACAAGATTTGAAGATACACAGGAAAAAAAAAACATATCAAACATCAAGATAAGCTACGCCTTTCACAAATACACACTTTTCCTTGGAATTAATGCCTGAAATAAAAAACCAACACATTTGTTTATACCTCTTTTGACACACCGAAATTTGGGGAAAAGTCAAATTACCGTCAAAGGAAAACCATTCCTGTGTAAACACAGGGTAATGTGGTTTGGTTTTCAAGTTAGATCAGCAACCTGGTGATTCAAGAGTGTTTTAGAGATTATCCTGCCTATAAGAGTGAACACAGCTTCAGACTCATGCTTGGCATGCCGCTGCATGCTGTAGAAATAGAATGTCACATTTATGTGGAATTCAGCTTATGAGTTAAAGCCCCCCAAATAATCAAGCTTCATAAATTTATACCTTTTTCTGAGGAAAATAACAGTAGTTTGACAACTGAAATTATACATCATTTACCTTATATTTATTTTCCATATTCCATTTTCTTCGTCCTATTCAAGGAAGATGTCTCAGTGGGCTCATGTTTTCACAAGTGTACCTGGTTGGAATATCAACTCTGGTGTGGCTCAGATTATCCAAGATATCTGAGAAATTATGAAAAAACTACACAGAAGAATAATAGGTATAACTGAATTAGAAGAAAACCAGTTCTACTGTCAATAATAGTTTTTCAGTAAAATCAAAGAAAATTTTCCTAATCTCATTCTTAGGAAACAAAAAGATATCCTATACATATCTGCAACGAGACTACACCATCCAACAATGATCTTAACTATGAATCTATGGTCTCATAGATTCATCACTTTCCACTCCCTGGCACACATAGTATTGTAACCACTTGTTGGTTCCTGATCACTTAGCCCCGAAATAATCACACAGAAACTATATTAATTAAACCACTGCAAGCCGGGTGGCCGGGAACCAAAAAGCAGCTTCTTGCAACAAAGAATGTCAATGGTGTTGGGCTTTGAACTTACATAAACCCATGCCTGACCATTCTCGAGCCATTTATCTGCCTCCAACTTGTAGATCAGATGTGAGGTCTCTGTCACAGTTCTAACACCACATCAGCCTGTCTGTGGCATGCTCTTGATCATGATGCTCATGGACAAACATTCTGATAGTGTAACAAAGCCCCCAAATAACTGCTTCCTATTATAAGTTGTCTTGTTCTTGTTGTCTCTTCACAGCAATAGAAAAGTAACTAAGACAATAGGAATTAGGAAAGAATAAAATAATATTAAATAAACAGATACTCATTACAACAAATTCATTTTGATGATAGCATATTAAATTTCGTGCATTTAAGTATTAATTTGCTAAATGGTACCTGAGTCTCATGAATTAATTGAGTATGAAAATGTACATTACTCATGCTGTCTTATGAAGTAGAAAGAACCTGGGTCATTGAGTGCCTAAACATACATGACCTGGTGATATCTATCATATTTATATTAAAATTGGAAGTATATATTTTTTAGTTAATCTAAATATTAATGTTTCTAAAAGTTAATATATCTATATATTTCCATTTCATTCTGTGGTGTTATCTTAGATAAAGGTAAAAGAAGGCAGTAATACATTAGAAGACCTCCCTAAAGGCTCTTGAAAACATGATAAAGTTTCAGTCGTAACTGAAATAAGATAAAATTACACTCATTCTTCAATGAAGAGTGCTATTAACATTAAAAAATCTTGACACATCAAACCTCATACTTGGTAGCCCAAGACTTGTATATATTCCATAGAACTTAGGATTCAAGAGATGTTAGTTCAGAAAATAACATCAAATATAGGATCAAAGTAGATAAATGTTTTACCAGAGTGTAACATATGAAAAGTCATGGTTCCCTCTTATGTATTTTTAAATGCTATATGTCTTCTGGCAGAACCACAAATCACAGAGTTTTAGTCTGCAAAATTGTACTGTAATGAAATAATATACAAATTGATCTGTGAGTTAAGAGTAGAGAATTGTTTTCAGAGGCTGGAAAGAGTAATATGAATTCAGAGATGGGAGAAAGATGAGAACTGTGTAGAAACTTACAGTGAGTCACAATGATGACATTCTGGTGTACTTTTGAACTGTCGAGAGATGATAGTTAATTAAGTAATATTCATTCCAAAAGTCCATAAAATGATTGGCATGTTTTCATCACAATAAATGATTCATATTTGAGGAACTCCATATGATTAGCTCCTTTAAGTAGTCTTATATCACATGATTGATACATTAATATATACAAAGTTTTGTTTTTAATATTTGTTTAAAATAAGTTTGATTTAAATTAATGTAAATACAATTAAACATTCAAGCAAATTCAGAAAAACAGACTTGAAAATCAAAGCAGAGTTCAAATTTTAATAGTATTCACCATCTGTTTACAAAGATTACAAATAAAAAATTAAACATGATTGCCCTTAAAATAAGGAAAATACTCCAAAGTTTATAAAATCATGTGAACAGAAGAAATATATTTACCATTAAATATCATTTTTTCTAATCATAGAGAACGTTGTAATTGCAAATTCAGCTTTCACCATCCATACCATTACAAGAAACTTTGGTCAGAATGAGCGCAGGATTTCTATA
Organism: Chionomys nivalis; assembly: GCF_950005125.1. Classification (NCBI taxonomy): domain Eukaryota; kingdom Metazoa; phylum Chordata; class Mammalia; order Rodentia; family Cricetidae; genus Chionomys; species Chionomys nivalis. The sequence goes on along the minus strand of NC_080097.1, from coordinate 26,825,754 downwards.
CTGTATTGGAGAATGGAAAACTATCAATTTTAAAATCAAAACATGTCCACAGTGTTCTAAAGAATATGCTTACAGACAGTTTCATTGTTAGCAGTTGGTAAATGAGAACCTCTTTATGTTATGATTTATGAGAAAATTGGGGCAAAGGGAAATGTAGCTATTCACAAGTGTAGCAGCGATTATGAATTAAATGTTTTTAATGTGTTTTGACAGATGTGATGAAAGAACACATTTTCTTTTTAATTATCTTAGTGTGGTCCACTGTATGTAAAGTTCCGTGTTAGAACTGTGGTGTTGGCCAGTATATTTTCTTTAATATGGTCTATTCCTAGAAGATTACTAAAATGTGAAGAATAATAATAACTTTAATATCTTGTATTTTATAATGCTCTGGCAATTCAAGACTATCTAATAAGTCCACCCAACCTGGATTCAGTTTTCAAATTTCCCTGATAAAATTAAGGAGGCTCACACAATAGAATTAGAATTCATCTCCACTCACTGCCCACAAAGTTTCCTGGAGGATTAATCAACTGCAGTGTCTCCTGAATAAAATGCTCACAATATAATTTTAAGCTGCAGCTAGCCGTTAACAGTCTCAGAGATGAACGGCACCCATGTTTCATGAAGATTTATATGAAGGACTGATCTGAAATATAAGAGCAGCTGAAAGAGAATTCACTTGGCTTCTAGATGAGGCAATCCTTTCCTTGAATGTATTTATTACCAATGTATTTCAATTGTGAGAGATGGTGTAAGAAGTTAGAACTCACAATGTTTGGAAAGAAATATGTAGGTGGGTTGACCTTGCAGGTGATGAGTTATTTGCCAGGGTTTGAGTACTGTTCCATATGCAGTAGCTAAACAGCATGATATTGCCAACAGGGGGAGCTAAAGACAGAAGACAAATGAAGCCCATTGTGTTTAGCAATGTAATTTAGCTGAACTGACAATATATTATACCTTAATAGCACCTCAGAGTGAGTTTAATTGATGACTCAACTTAGATATTCTCATAGAGTATCTTTCTACAGGATTGGATGCAAGCTGGGCGCTTAAGTTTGCTTCCCTGCTGCTAATAGTGTGACTGCCATCTGGAAAAGATATCGGCTTATATGTTCCTGGAATTTTTTTCTTTATTGTTACTGCTTAAGCAAACAATTCAGAAAGATTCTGATAAGCTTAGAGAAATGGAAAAAAAGCTAATGCTCCTCTCACTGAGACCTAAGAAAGTTTAAGTAGACAAACATCTGACTGTAGGTATGTTTAAATTTCCCATTTTAGTCAGCTGAAATGAAAATAAAGTCGAACTGGAGAACAAAGTTAAAGCTTTTGATCTTGTTTCATCATCATCACTCACAGCTAAATAATTTTGTTCTATATCAAAACTTCAAAAGCTGTGACAGACATGAGAAATAGGTTCTTTTAAAACTGACCTTATATAAATGCTTATTTCCAACACATCAGAGTGGGAAGAAAAGTTATAAATATTGCATTTTATCTTCTTATGAATAGTCCAGATAATTATAAGATAGTGTCATAATAAATTGTAACAATCTCGATGGAAATTATGGTACAATCTCCTGTGTCTATCTTATCATTTCCAACAGGGCTTATTCTGATGAGCCACTTCACACATTTATGCACTATGAGTTGTTATGTATATCCTATATGTCAACCACAAAATTGTGAATAAGAGAAATTGAGAAAGCTCCTGCACATCAAAGCACATATAGCCTAGCAGTTAGAGATCATCAAGTTTAAAGGTGTGTCTATGAAAACCTTAGAGATGGTAAGTTAAAGTAAGCATCGCAGGCAGATCACAATGAGAAGGAAAAAAACAAAAACAAACAACAACAACAAAAAAAAAAACAATGTGCTTCAGCAGTGGAAGAGGAGCAATTTGAATATATTAATCTTTTATTGACCAAAATGTGTCAACTGTGATCAATCATCACATCTATTCATCCAAAGATGTACTTGACACCTATCGCTGCTAGGCTGTGTGATTTTCATGTAGAATGTAGAGCACGCTCTACCTTTCAGCCACCTAAAAAAAAATCTAGTGAAACAGCAATACACATACACACACAGACAGACACAGACACTTCTATCTGTTCAATGCGTCTAGTGGATTTTTCCAGGATTAAACATCTTTTAATTAAGATTGGGGTAAAATCTGTGATGATTTATTTTCCTTTTTTCTGTCTCTTTGTCTTTGTTTCTCTCTGTCTCTGTCTCTCTCTTCTTTCTCTTCTACCTACTTCTTTCACTCTCTATCCTGAGGTATTTTTTTTTTACCTTTATAACAAAAATATATAGTTATTCACAGTTATAATGGCTTTAGTCTGCAATACTATGCAATTGCTTTTCTCAAACTTTCATACATATACATCATATAATGCAAAGTGTCCTACCTCAAACCACTAAATAACACAAACAACTATAGCTATGTCTGTAAATCTATTGGTCTATGAAACCAATCGTATAGTATTTGTAATTTTAAAAATACAAATTTCTACATAACATAAATGCAAAAATAAAATAGGAATTTTCAAGAAGTAATTTTTTAATATGGATAGCTGACACTTCTATATATTTGGAATTTTCCATTCCTTTAAAAATTTCACCTCACATATATAAGATTAAGTGATGGCAGCTGAAGAGATGCATGTGACTTCTGCTCTATTTTGCTTAGTTTGGGATGATTTTTGCATAACAGTACAACTCATTTGGGGATAAGACAAATGTGCTCATCCTGAGTATGTCAGTAGTATTTCTGTTAAAGAAATAACTGAAGTATAAAAGTTGGTATGAAAATAGTTCATTTTTACATTGATTTTTATTGAGCTCTACATTTTTCTCTGCTCTCCTCCTTGTTTCTCCCCTCCCCTTCAACTCTTTCATGGCCCTCATGATATCTCAGTGGGTGAAGTGGCTTCAGGATAGATGGAGAGAAGACAGATATCAAGTTATCCTCTAACTTCTATATGTTCATTGTCGCACATGTCGGCTCATATAAACACACAGACACATGCACCAAATAATAACAATGAATACAATCACTTGGGAATCAGAACCAGGTAAATATCTGTGAGTTTGAGGCCTGCAGTCTTGTTTACTCAATGTGTTCCTGGGCATCTAGGGCTATGCAGTGAAAGCAAACTCAAAATAATAATAATAATTAAAATACTGGGAGGTGGATAGGGAAACAGTTGAAAATTGTTTAGTTCTTTGTTTTTGTTTGCCTGTTTGTGTGTGTAAAAGAGAGTGTGTGATTGGATGAGCGTGTGCTGTGGCACCTGTTCAGAAGTCAGAGGATAATTTGTTAGAATTAGTTCTTTCCTTTTGTCATGTGGGACATGGATGTCAAACTCAGGTTATCATGTTTGGTTGAAAGTATCTTTAGTCATTGTGTTCTCTGGTTATTTTAAAATACTTTTATTTTCTCCAATTATAGGCACCCATGTACATTTTCTGACATGGATTTTAATATTATTATTTTGAGTATATATATGCTTTTTAAAAATTGTATGATTTTATATTGTGAATTTTAATTTTGAACATCATAAAAGCAGTTGTCAGAAGATAAATAAGACACTTAGCAAATACAGTATGGATTCTATAACGGCAGCAAACTTGCTCAATGATAGATTCTTCATTGATACAAAAACTCTAAAGTCCTTTATATGGTCACTCTTCTGAATATTTTAAATTATCTCTAAATATTAAGAACACATGATATAAATAGATATTCTAAGCTTTTAGAGTGTACTATGTAAGAAACAATAACAAAGACGCTTGTCTTTGTTCAATACAAAATAACTCTTGTGTTTGCATGTAGTTCAGCCAGGATTCTAATTTGGTATGCAAATGAGGATGACCTTGAATTTGTCATTAACCTACCTCAATCTCTCAAAGCCTTGGATTGCAGGTGTGCAAGTGTGTTTCGTCACCCTTGTTTTAGGTGGTGTGAGGAATTAAACGAGGGACTCGGCATGCAAACAAGCAAAATGAAAATGACTTACATACACAGCCAATAACAGCAACAAATACTCTCAAAGAGTACTGTTACTGTTGAAAGAGTTTTCCTGTTAATCTGAGAACTATTTTAAATGGTAAGATAACATCATAGGATATTTTAAAATTGTATTTTCTAGTTCTTGTATATACTGATTAGGTTTTTAAGCCTTATTATTACAAGGATATACTTTGCACTTCATGCTTTAGAAGTCACTGCTTTACTTCACTTCTTTGAAATAGTATTTTCCAGAAAATGGTTCATGTTGTGAGGATATGGTCCTTAGACCTTGAAAATAATCACTGAGAGAAGACAGTATTATGACACTATATTTCGTTAGCTGAATGAGGGTTTCAGAATTCTGTGAGGTGTTGTCTTAGCAGTGGAAATTAGTTGGGAGAAGTAATCAAATGATGATTTGAAGAAAAAAAAAACACAAACTGAATAAATGTAACGCATACACACAAAAGAGTGTACTACAGAATATTTTTCAATTCCAAAAAAATAAAACATACTAAAATTCTGACATTTAGAAGAAAATGGATGCAATCAGAGTTGTTAATGTGAGGTAAAATAAGCCCAACATAGGCATGAAAGTCCAGTTATTTTTTTTCTCATCTGCGATAGTAAAAAGTTCTGTATGGATTTAGAAGTTTCTAGAGGTTGGTAATGGATGATGAAAAAGGTAGATAAAGAAAGAATAAATTTTATTTGTTAATACATTGTTTCTATTTTGAAATATCATACTGAAACCATTAATATACACAATTGGTAGATCCTTTTTAATGAGAAAGTGAACTAAGTTGACTTCAAATGTAGCATAGTCATGGTTACTTAGCTCTATGAGTATTAAACATGATACTCTCTTAATGTAGTAAGATTAATGATATTCTCACAATTTTATATGTTCTTGTTTACCTAATATGTAAGATTATTTTTATTTTCTTTTCTGGAATAAAAAACATATATAAACGCCATTTGTGGATTTTAGATAGCAAAAGATATACTATACATTAACTCTGTAATACTGGGGGTTTTAAGCAAACTATAACATTCATCTTTCTTTCATTGCTAATATGAAGTTTAACAATACAAAACACTTTCTTGGCCATATTATTTAATGTTTTAGTATTGGAGTTATCTGTTGCTGAGTCTCTTTTCTAAAATACATGACTACAGCAAATTAAATCCTAGTCACCTAGCTGTCAGTTTAACAGATAGCTGACATTTCCACACATTGTGAAATTTGTTCACCCAAAGTCGAATAAGGTGTAGGGAATGATGAGGGTTTAGATTATTTGTTGACAGAAATGGGACATGCTGAAAATGAGTCTGATCTGTGCAGCCACAGAGAGTCCTCACCTGATGTTTAATCCAATTTAGGCCATCAGGAAAGGATACTGAAGTCATTATTAAATGAATTGAGCTTGACAGCACCATATATACAGTGTCCTCAATGCAGCTAAAAGAGATGGAATTAAGAAATAGGAGACATCCTTTTAAAACTCAAATATACCCTATGTCAGTCAATTAATAAAGATCCAAGATAAATTGCCATTCTATTAGTGATATGTAATAGACAATCTGTAGAACTGCAGGATATTATAATCAAATGTGTCATGAATATAATATAAATTTAGAGACATATAAATATCTTGGTCATCTGGAAAACTGTATAATATATAATCTATAAAATATTTTCTTCAAATTCTTGAAACTACAAAAACTTTTGTCTTTATATACTAGTTTATAAAGAAAAATGCTATTGTTACATATCATTTATCTAATTTCATTGATTATGTGCACATTGTAATCTCAAGGTAACATACAAATGTTGAAATATCTGTTCAATGTAAAGATAGTTTGGTGGGAGTTTAAGAGCTTAAAGACACGTTTTATCCTTGATTCACCAATAATGCGACAAGAGACTCTGCTATCTTGATCTTTTTTCAATCTCCATGGAAACATACAATACCTTTAATAAGAATATATCATCCTGTAATCATAGAACACCCCTTAAAACATTTGAAACGTGTGGCCGGTGGTGGCGCATGCCTTTAATCCCAGACTTGGGAGGCAGAAGCAGGCACATCTCTATGAGTTTGAAGCCAGCCTGGTATAGTTCCAGGACAGGAACCAAAGCCACAGAGAAACCTTGTCTCGAAAAACCAAAATAGCAAAAACAAAACAAAACAAAAAACATATGAAGCTTCTTTGAAATTTTTATTTTCCCCAAACTATGAGAAAGTAAGCATATATTCTTATTATTTTATCTAATCCTGTTAATTTTATTTCTTGTAGCAAATGGTATACAATATTGTGTTGGTGATTTATCCTTCATCTTGATGGTTTCCTGGCTGAATTCTGTATGACACCTGTAGTATATCCTGTTTTTTGTTTTTTTTTGTTTGTTTGTTTGTTTTTTTTGTCATTTTCTGTTAGTTCTTTATATTTGGCATATTTCATTTAAATGAAATAATCTATTTTGTATAAATTATTTTGTTTTGTATACTTTGCTGTATTTGTTGAAAATAATTAATTTTACCGTATGCAAAATGGAAGTTAAATCCCTAAAAAATGTTAACTAATGTGACTAGAGAGATTCCTTAGTGATTAAAGAAATTGCTGCTCTTGCAAATGATTTAGTTTGACTCCCAACACCTATATCAAAAGACTCACATTTGGCAACTCTAGTTCAAGAGAATATATATTTATCTTCTATTCTATGTGGGCACATAAACTCATACTCATATGCACCTATATATACCCATACTGTTGGACACTAGAGTCCAATCACTGAGGAGGAGTCGCCCCCCAGAGACCATCTCTTACCACTACAGCTGATGTAAAAGCATGAGGATTTTATTAATTATGTCATGACAGGGTCTTCCAGCATTAGGGAGGCTAGAAAGACCCCGAATGGCTGGTACAGGCTATTTTTAAAGGGAAAAACCACAGAAGGAAGGGGTGTCTGGGGTTGTGCTTTAACTATTATGATTGACTTATTTAAAGGGACTATTACCAATAATTGGCTGGAGAGTGGTTGCCAGATCAGATGAGGTAAGGGAAAACATCTGAGGTTCATTTTGTCCCTTTCCTAGGGCCTAAGTCAAAACATCAGTCACTAGTCAACACCTAAGGGTTATCTTGCCCCTATTCAATAACTGACTTCTATTTGGAAAACATTCACAAGGACTCAGGGAGATTATGGAACGTTCCCAACATTTCAGTACATGGTTGGGGCAATTGTTAGGTCCTTGGTTCCTAGGGGGAAGAGAGGAACATTACTGCTGAGACTGAGAGGGGTCATATTGTCATAAATGATTTCAGAATTTTCTTAAAGTTTTACAATATAAATAAAATATTTAATAAAAATAAAACTTTAAGTAATTATTTACTAACTTTGTTCTATTATGGATCTCTATATATTACTTCAAAATTAAAATGTTTTATAAGCAATAATTTATTAACTTTACAGAACACATGAACCTTGGAAATTATTCAGTTTATCTAAACTTTGACAGTTAGAATAAGTTATTTTGCAAACCCAAGAATATGCATTTGTATAGCCTATTTTCTCTATTTTGTAAATATTTTATAATTGTGTGGCAATTTCAAAGTAAATTATGATAAATTATAAAACATCATTTTAAAGATAAAAGATCTGTTCCAGTTATTGATATTTTAGGTTATTAATCCTTTTTAGCCTAAATTTTACTTATTTATCTGTCTTCACATATTTTAGGATCTCTGACTTTAAACGTCTCACTCCCTCTGATGAAAATACAATATTGTGAAGAAAATGTACACTTAAAAGAAGGAAAACTGTTTAATGACCTCCAATTTTTGAGGATACTGTAGAAATTAGGGTGATAGTAAAACTTCTTCAAGAACTAAAAGGACCAGCTTTAGCCTGTCTTATCCTTATTAATTGAACACATCTGGAAAATATGAGAATAAAGAAGAGTAGAAATATTGGGCAGTGTCACAGACAGTCGAGGAGCAAGAGACCATGTTCCTTAATCTCTACATGTGGAATAGAGATTGTAAGGGATAATAAACTCAATTTTAGGTAGATGCTTTTGTAGAATGTAATATTCTTTAAATGTTCCCATCTGGGTAGAAAGTTTAATTGGTACAGCTTGTGCGTCAGGAACCATGAAATCTTATCTGTGAACTAATTATTTGGATAGCAGAAGGTACATATTCCATTTTATAGCTTTAATAGTAACCTATACATCATTAGATCTATATATGATATTATAGCTGCGAGGTAGCTTAATATTTTTGTTTTATCATATTAGGAAATGTGTTTAGTATAACAGTATAATAGAAGCAGTTAATATACAGACACACATCCACTGCAATATTCTATTTTAGATTTAATATATAGGGTAAAAGTTAAAAGAGTGTTAGGTTAAATCAAATCAAATGTCCTCTTTTTGGGAAAAGGATGTTTAAAATTATGTAGATTTCTGATTCTCTCTTGACTATCCATGCACCAGATCTATAACCACAATATCTCTCAACCATGGTGTTCTCAGCCATATGATCTTTTAGTCAAAAAATAAATTTTATTTCTAAACTGATAAAATATATTAGAAATTGGTATATTGGTTAATGACCTCATTGTTAGTCATTTAAATTATATTCCAAGGAAAAGAATTGTCCTAGATTCAATTTCAAGAAATTACTTCTTCATCTAAGATTCCCTCTGAGGCATTCCAGTGTGGTCCTGTGTAAGCTCTCAGGCATTTTTGCAAAGCATAATTTTGGAGATGACTCTCTGGGGTTTAAATCAAGAAAATATCTTTTTTTGTCCAAAATGAAAAAATAATTGTTATGCAGTCACTGATCCTCTATATATTTTCTGTATTAATTATTTGTTTTCATAAAGAGGAGATTAATGGTCTTCCTTAGTTTGCAGATATATTTCAAACTGTAGATTTTATTCAAAATTTTATTTATGTGAAACCAAGAAGAATTAGTGACAATTGTAGTTACTGAAATTTAGGTCTCTCTATGAAAAAGTAGAGAAAATAAAAATGTATATCTTTTGAGAAGTATATTTCTGCTCTCCTGTAATTCATTTAAAACATCCAGATTTACATTTTATTTATCATATAGATAAAACGCAGTACATTCCTTGTTATATGGTTTGTTTGCTCTGTGTGCATTTATGTTAGTGATGATAAAAACTTTATTGTTCAGGATATAAATGTTGGCTTTCCCTCTCACATTAGGTATAAGTGACTGTTCTGTTGTTACCCTATACACTCATGCCAAGATTGTTTGGCATTTATTCAGTTTTAATTTACCCATATAAAATACTAAAAGATTTTTTAAAAAGTATCATATAAAATTTGGGTAATACAAACTCTTAGAAGAAAAAAATCTAGGAAAATGTACAGGAATCAAAGACCCACTAATTAATACATTCAGGAATTCCATAAAAACACTAACCTAAGTACAGAGAACCTGGAATAGACTCATAAAGGTCCTGTGCACACTGCTTCAGTTTCTGTGTTCTGTGCATTCATATGAGTTTTGCTCATGTATCTATAGAAGATAATTATTTTATTGGTGTCTTTTTCCTTCTCTGACTTTAAGGTCTTTCTGCCTTTCTCAAATGGTTCCCTGAGTCTAACAGGAAGGATTTGGTGGAAACATCCCATTTAGAACTTTTTGTTCCAAGGTAGCCCACTCTCTGTGTAATATCTGGCTGTAGGTCTGTAGATTTGTCCTCAACTGCTGTAAGAGAAAGCTTCTCTGCTGATAGCTGAATGAAGAGTTATAGTTTGTTGGAGTTTTTTATATTTTTGTCTGTTTTTTTCTTTTTCTCTTTGGGTGTGGTGATGTGGGATTTCCCTCTGTATGCTGTGAATATGTTTTATTATCATTGGTTATTAAAGAAGCTGCTTTGAACTATAGCAGGGAAGACTATAGGTAGGTGGGAAAAACTAAATTGACTTCAGGGGGAAAAGTAGGTAGAATCAGAGAGACACAATATAGCTGCCATAGCGGAAAAATGCCAGAACCTTACTGTTAGGCCACAGCATCATGGTGATACATAGATTAATAGAAATGAGTTAATTTAAAATGTAAGAGCTAGGTAGAATTATGCCCGAGTCATCGACCAATCAGTGTTGTAATCAATGTAGTTTCTTTATAATCATTTTAGTGTGGGTGGCTGGGAAAAGAAATGTGCAGACTCCGTTTACAGTGTGTTCTTATTTTTCTTTGGGGTTTTGTTATGTTGGATTTTTCTTTGTTATTAGAGAAAAATAGAAAGGTAGAGATGAAAAGGAGATCTGGAAGCACTGAGGTTGGGGAAGAATCAGATTAAATATCTTGAAATTCAGAAAGTATTCTAAATAAAACAAAAAAATAAGAAAAAGACTTAACTAAGTCAGATTATCTTTTTTCTTTTGTACAAAATAGATTATTTTAACAGATAATATATTCTGATTATGGTTCCAATCTCTTTACTTCTCTCAGTTCTTCCCTATCTCACCTCCTATCAGGATCTACTCTCTTTATGTTTCTCATTAGAAAATAACAGGCTTGTAACAGATAATAGCAAAATATAACAAAACAAATAAAATAAGATAAAGAACTATTACACATTTTCTTATAGGGTCTTGTACCCCATCATCCTAGACTTTTATAATTTTTTTCCCTTTCTTTCTTAGGGTTTGCTGAGTTTTTGTGGGGAGAGACTTTAGTGATAAGTATCCCAAGGTTTCTGACTCTCTGGAAAATCTGTGGATATAAATCTCTGTATTTGTTCCCATATGCTTCAGGAAGAAACTTCACTGATAATGACTGAGTAATGCTGGCTTCTTTGAGCCTCTTCTTGCCAGGCTTCTTGAGCTTTCATACTCCCCTAGTTGTTACTAGGCCTTCTTATTCCCCAGGGAAATGTGAATGTTCTATCCGCCTATTCCCACAATCCTATGATGCAGGACCATCAGACGTGATAGGGAGTCGAGAAGAAGCAGGAACTCACATTTTTACTGTGAGCGTCAGCCTATATAGTTAAGTGACATCGTGTGATCTAGGTATACCTGCATCCAATGAGAGGCAGTCAAACTCACCCTCTGGCTGGAAGGGCATCTACCTAATTTTTGCTGTCTCATCCTCACTCCAACTCGAAAAGGCTTTTCTCTGTCCTAGAGTCCTCAAAGTATTCTTTTTTTTTTTTTTTCTGTCCTATAGGCCTCAAAGTACAGGCCCTGAGATAATTTTGGCCCAACAAGTAAGACATTATAGCAGAATGTCATTAGGAGATATTTAAACACAATATCTTTTTTTTTTTTTTATGGCTAGAACCATAAGTGTGTAGTTTCTTTTTTTTTTTTCAACATTTTTTTTATTCTTTTTTAATTAAAATTTCCACCTGCTCCCCGTTTCCCATTTATCTTTTTTTAAAAAATAGTATTTTGTTTTATTACAGTTTTTTGGGTTATCTAGTCCTCTGTTCTTAGTCATTGGTCAGGGTATGGTTTGAGATCCATATCACGGTGTGGACTTTAACTCAAAATAGATATTGGTTGGTTATTCCCACAGATTTGTGTCAGCATTGCTCTAGTGTATCCTTCATGTAGGACACCATTTTAATAAAAGAGTTTGTAGTTGGGTTGGTGTTTACATTTCCCTAATGGTCGCTTTCAGATTACCTTCCTGTATCAAAGATGATAAATATAGGCGTGAAAGCTCTGTGTAGGAATCAGCTTGAATTCTTCATGTTATATGAGTTGTGTGGGTATTATCTTCAGCAATGGGCCTTGTTGAAAGTTTATGGAGAACAAGCTAGTTGTCTTTGTAGCAGGATTCTTTGTTTGGAAATTTCCATATGACCCTTTTGATCAACACACTAATTTGATGTAACCAAATCCTGGTCCTGGAAGCATCATTTGGTGACTGGAGAAGACCATTTGGGACTATGTCTTCTCCATTATTTTATGATTTCATTCAGTTTACCTTCAGATATGTATTTATTTAAGCAAGAATACTACAATCTAAATGTTTTCTACTACACTATGTTTCCAAACTACTGTTCAATTGACCTTAATTTTAGCTGTAACTTCCCATAATATCTCACTTATCTTCTTCAGGCCTCCCCCTATGCATCTGATCTTCTCATTTTAGTCATCCCCATTTATTCATAATTATTAATTCTATTTCTTTTTCCTAATGAGTTCTATCTGTACCCTATGGCCCATACTATATACCTATCTTCTTCGGCTGAGGAATTATAGCTTGATTATCATTGACATAATAGCTAATAGACACTTATCAGGGAATACATCCATGTTTGTCTTTCTGGATCTTGGATACCTCACTAAATATGATTGTTTTTTCTAATTCCATCTATTTACCTGAAAATTTCATTATGCCATTTTCTAATGGCTAAGTAATACTCTATTGTATAAATGTGCTACTTTTTCCTTTTACTCTTTTTTCTTAAGGGATATCTAGATTGTTGCCAATTTCTGGCTTTTATAGATATAGCAGCAATGAACATGGTTGCGTAAGTGTCTGTTCAATAAGATGAAACATCCTTTTGGGTGTATGATTGAGTGTTGCAAGTGGATATGCAGGTAGATTAATTCCTATCTTCTTGAGCAACCACCATAATAATTTCCATGTTGACTTTACACATTTGCATTCTTCTCAGCTTTCATCAATGTTCTTCTCATTCTAAACTCTGGCCATCGTGAGTTGTCACCTGTTTCATTGATCTCAGCTCTTCTTACAGGTGTAGGATGAAACCTCAAAGTATCAAAGTAGTTTTATTTTCATTTTACTGATAGCTAATTACTAATGGGGAACTCTTTCATTGGACAAAGGCTTTTCAGTTCATTTAATATCTGTCCAGTACACACACACACACACACACAAATAAGCAAATAAAACAAACATAAACACAAACTCCATATAAGCTATAGATTCTCTCAAATTGAATAAGTTTTTGTCCATGAATTTTCAGGCAGCCAATATGTGCACAGATAGTACATTTTCCTCAGTATTATATAGTGAGTTTAAATAGAAGCAAATGAATGGTATACTTAACTCCTAGTAACTCAATTATATTCTCTCAATTTCTTCTTATATTTGCTTATATAAATGTAAATCCTGATAAGAAGCTGCTATTTAGCAATTATGAGGAATTTCCTTTTTTACTTTTAAACTAAATTTTAAACTAACTTTCATTTAAGCTATCAGTAGTAGGGTGAGAACATCGAGCAACATATTGGAAATTAACATAATTATATCAAGAGTACCCTAGTGGTCAGAAACATTAGTATACAAATTGCTTTATGAATATGCATCTCAAGTATTTTGGTTTAGGTCACTTGTAACTAATACATGAAAATTCAAGTCAGTGTAATCTTCTAAAATTTTAAAGTTTCAGAAGACCAGTGATAAAATTATAGAAAAACTAAGGCATGGCAATTTATTACCCAAACAAATATAATCCATTTATTTTATGATTAATCATATTTTTGTAGTAACTATTTATGTTTCTCTTTGTACTCTCTTTGTTTCTTATATTGTAGTTTTAAGTAATGGGAGCATATTTTCTAAACAATCATTTTTCATCCATTGGGATTTTTTCAGAATAATATGTCATTTTTGACGATTTTGTTCAAATCAACTTGCCCAACTCTTTTATGTAGTTATCTATTTTATATTCCTCTGTTTGTTTAGCTTCACTCAAACTTTACAGGCTACAATTATCTTCCTTATTTGTTTAACCATCATTCTTCTTTTGTTGGGTAAGTAACTCTTATAACACATTAAAATGTACTTTGTAACATGCATTTACATTTCATCTTTCAAAATAAGGACATTCACTCCATAAAGTTTTTAAATGAGTACAAATTTGATGACATTTAGTCCACTTCTTTTAGGATGAAATTAACATTTCCAGATGAAGGAAAATGATTCAAAACATATATATACAAGAGCTAGTTCTGGGACAGGCACCAAAACTACAGAGAAACACTGTCTCAAAAAACAAAAAAAAAAAGAAAAAAACTTATATAACAAGCAGCAAAACTATCATTTTGTGAAAGTGCATATGTTTTTCAATAATGTACACAGATTTTGATTATTTACTATATTAAAAAATACATCACTGAAATCCAAGCAATTCATGGCTATTGGAAAAGAGAATATTATGTATGAAGTTTAATAGGTGTGATGTGGGATTTTTTTCTGTATGCTGTGAATACCATTGGTTAATAAACTGTCTTAGGCCTGTGCAGGGCAGAACTTAAAAAGGCAGGGTAAAACAAACTCAATGCTGGGAGAGAGAAGGCGGAGTCCGTGAGATACCATATAGCCCCTCTGGAGACAGATACCAGAGCTTTTCCTGGTAAGCCACAGCCACATGGCAATACACAGATTAATAGAGATGGGTTCATTTAAGATATGAGTTAACCAGAAATACGCTGAAGCTATTCGCCAAATGATATTGCAAAAATATGGTTTCTGTGTGATTAATTCAGGGCTGAGCAGCCAGGAACAAAGAAGTGGCCACCTTCAACAAATTGCCCCCCCCCCCCGGCCCCCCATACAAACTCTGGCCCTTTCAGGAAGTCAACCATTTAAATGGGGTTTGTGGACAGCATATCGCAAATTACTTGGTGTTAGCATAGGCCAACTGGTTATCAGAGTGGAGGTGGTGAGCGTGACTGCCACCCAGCAGTTGGAGAGGCAATGAACTTCTGTCATGTCGCACTGGGTGAAGTAAGCAGGCAAGGCTATATTTGCCCCAGGAATTCTGTCACTTTGGTTTTAGGAAGGACTTAACATTTTAAAAAGTCATCCTGATCAGAAAAGGATTATAGATATGCAATTAGGACAGATTCAGACATAAAAAAACATTGATAATGGTGGATTCCATTGTCTGTCCTTATATTTAAGTATTAAGAGGTGTGAATGAACGTTCAGTAAGCAGGATTGATTAGCCAGGAGAGTATGTGGGGTGGGTGGAGTGCTCATTTCACAACCGCATTCCTTACCTCTTGTCTACTCATGTGTAGGCACAGCAGAGTTTTTGGGGAGCTCAAAGTATAGCAGGAATGTGACCAGAATGATGATTTACTTAAAGCGCAGATGATCAGTGAGATTGTGTTTTAAAATATTAGTTGATACTTAGTTCAGTTTATAGAAAAAATAAGGTTGATTCAGTTTATTTCAGTATTCTTAGCTTAACTTTTTTGGGCAAATTTCCACATTAATTCCTAAACTAGAAAAAAGGTATTTTGAATTAGACTCCAATGTATTGTTTCACTTTTACATGGAAGCCTTTCTTCAGTTTTTTTCTAATGATTAATAAAAAAATGACATACTGAAAAAAAAGAAAAAAAGAAAAAGAAAAACAGACCTCTAAATGAGACACTGTATGTTTAAAAATGTACATAGGCTTGGAAGAGAGAAGAAAAGAGTAAAGAAACAGTAAATGTAATGTAAAAAGGGTACAGTCATAGATTAAAGGAGCAAAGATAATAAATATTAAACTTGTAAAAAAAGTAGTAGGAATAAAGAAAACCAAGCTGTGTAAAGATGAAATATACACAGAGAATCTGGATTATGTATGTTATTATTGTTTCTTTGAAATTTTTGACTGTGAAGGTACTAAGTAACCAGCATATATACTTTAAAGGTATCTTGTCTTTAAAATTTGGGTCTAAGGATATGTTGCTTTGGAAAAAGGTTCTTCTTTTGTTTCTACAGAGGAAGAGAACTTGTGGAATCCTTCCAGATTAATGTAGTCTGATGGACCAACATCCCCTGAAAGGTCCCCATGAACACACCAAAAATTACTTCACCCAACAAAAAGCATGAAGCAGATTGTAGAGATCTATGCCCAATTTCCCTAGATGATTGTTTATAAACATCTGTTTACATTTAGAGAAGGATATGTTATAGAGATTTGCATTGATATGGATTTTGTTTTATTGATACAAATTTAAGGTCAATTTTGTTATATGTATATTTCTGCTGTTGATTAAGATATTGTATTTGAGCGGCTCATTTAAAAAATGTAATGTATAATTAAGAAATACAGGTAAATAGAAAAACATCTATGATAGTCAAGCTTGTAGTCATGTTAGTTAGATTTTCTAGATATACAGAGAAATATTTCAGATGGATAGTTATTCTTCAAACCTTTCAAGGAGGATAGAATTTGGCATTTAAAATGTTTCTAGAAATTAGAACTCAAGAACAATGGCAATGGGTTTTTGATCCTACTGCACGTACTGGCTTTGTGGGAGCCTAGGCAGTTTGGATGCTCACCTTACTAGACCTGGATGGAGGTGGGGGGTCCTTGGACTTCCCACAGGGCAGGGAACCCGGATTACTCTTAGGGATGATGAGGGAGGGGGACTTGATGGGGGAGGGGGAGGGAAATGGGAGGTGGTTGCGGGGAGAAGGCAGAAATCTTTAATAAATAAATAAACAATAAAAAGAAAAAAAGAAATTAGGACTTTTCATGACAATGAGACACATCTCGTCCTGGCAGCATCAGTCTACTTCAAGAGGATGATAGACATTGAAGAGACACCTTACAGAATTGGTTAGCCATTTGGGCAAGAAACTGCTCTTACCAGGACTGTTTGATGTTATGTTGTATAAACTGTACATGTAGGACCCACAGAGAAATGGCTGCTAAACTCACCTAAAGGTGAGACAATCTTTTGGTGTTTCTGCGTCAAGAAAGAGTCTGCTAAATACTCTATAGGATGCAGGAAATGGACTGACAAACTGTCAATATAAGTGGAATTTTCTTTAAAATTTCCTGCTTCGTGGAAAAGTCTGTTAGATAGTATGGACCTATAGGCTGAAGATGGATGCCCCAAAGACACAGGGGGATTTTGTTTGACTGTCCAGGCAGTGAGATGTCTCTGTCATTTTTAGAGTTTTGGAAGTTGCTTAAAAGGCATTTCTTGTTTACTTAGATAATATTATATCCTTCTGGATTCTTTGATGGAATTGAAGAATAGATAGTTATGCTTTTTCTTAGTTATAATGAAAGATAAATATATATGTATATATATATATATTAACTGTAATTCTTGCTTGATACTTGTTTTGTTGAACGTAATTTTGCTACGTTAATGTTAAAACCTTCTTTTATATTTAAATAGAATAGGGGAGGTAATGTGGGATTTCCCTCTCTAGGCTGCGAATATCATTGGTTAATAAACTGTCTTAGGCCTGCGCATGGCAGAACTTAGGTAGATGAGGAAACTATATGCTGGGAGAAAGAAGGTAGTGTCAGTGAGAAGCCATGAAGTCCCTCTGGAGACAGAAGCCAGAACTTTATCCTGAAAGCCACAGCCATGTGGCAAAACACAGGTTAATGTAGATGGGTTAATTTAAGATATGAGTTATCCAGAAATATGCTTAAGCTATTGGCCAAATAGTATTGCAAATAACATGCTTTCTATGTGATTATTTCACAGCTGAGCATCCGGGAGCAAACAAGCGTCCTCGTACAACATAGTTGTGTTTATTATTTAAGGTCTTTAAAAAATAAACTTCTTTTCCTGTACTTTTTTTTTCTGCCAGGATTAAATTGTCATTCTCATAGTGACATAATGTACTGGAGCAATTTCCTTGGTGATGATTACCCCCGGTGACATTATTCTTTATGGGAAGTTAAAAACTCTTTAATGAGTGTTGCTTTTTGTTCTCTTTTCTATTTTATTGTCTTCATATAGATTGGGTGGGAAATGTCATTAGGTTCGTTTCCCAAACTTAATTATTAGCAGGGAGTATAAATCAGACTGAATAATCAACGTAACTTTTACTTGGAATGTCTAATATCTACCCTAATGAATTATAATGGTTTAGGGGAGTATTAGTATTACTTTTATCTCTTGACCTTTCTAGGTAAAAGTAACTGGCTAGATTTTTAGTGCATGCGTAATTAATCTCTTGTTTAACAGGCACAATATCAAGTTAGACAGTGGTTCTGGCTTGTTACTCCCAAAATGGGATTGTTACAAGTGCTTGTTTAGATATATCTTGACTTGTTTGTCTCTGTTGTGGTTCATAGTTGTCCCAGCTGGATAGCACTATGAACATGAACTACAGTAACCTGGGAAGAGGGAATCCCAGTGAAGAATTGCTTAGATTAGTTTGAGCTGTGGGTGCATCTTGAGACATTGTATTGTTTTAACATGGGAGGGCACAGTTGACTCTGCATAGCAGTATCATAAGCAGGCACACCTGAGCTGTTTAAGAAAATCATCTGAGCATGGGCCAGAAAGCAAGCCAGAAAGGGGCCAAGGATAAGTTTCTCCCTGTGTTCTATGTCCCTGCAATGAGATCTTTATCTGACTTCCCTCAGTGGTAGCTCATGAAAATTTAAGAAAATTATTTTCTCACTAAGTTGTTTTCAGTCAGTATTTTGTCACAGCATGAGCATGCCACTATAACATGCTGATTGTTTCAAAGGGCATATATGTTGTATGTGCATTGAACTACATATCTTAAGTGGGTGCAGCTTTATAAAAACTGGCATGTTAATAAGGCTGATAGAATGAAAATATATATTTTATTTTGTTTGAGTTAGATAAAAGTTCAGGTGGTTTATCTCTAAGGAGATGGATAGGTAAGTAGATGAATAGATAGATAGATATTTCTTATTTTTAGATAATTGAAAAATAAGGTATATTTTAAGTATTACAATGTAAATTTTCCTTAAAATATACTGATATTAGTCATTCTTTTAAAAAAGTGCACACATAGGAGAGTAATGTACTTTTTTGAGTCTGTAGAATACATGGATATGTGTAGTATAAAGACAATGAGAACCTGAAAAAAAAAAAACACCTTTGAGAAGGAATAGGTTATTAGCAGAAGTTAAGATAACATGACTGACCATTTTCATCTCTGATGATGATCACTAAAGTTCTACTAATGATAGATGGAACAAATAAATGAGTCCTGAAATATACATTAAACCTTGAAAAATGAGCCAGAGAGCAGTACAAGATGCCAGGTAACATTCCCCACTGCTTCCAACCACAGGGAACAATATGTGTCTTTTAAGAAATGTGTTTTAAATTTAGAAATTATTACCACAATTGAACTATTAGATGATCCCATAGTGAGACCCTCTTTATCCTGCATGCATGGTTATAATTACCCCTAATCCCCTTAACTTCTGGTTTAGTTACATATGTAAAAATCAATGTCAGTTCCTTAACTGGTTATATTGTACAGAAATGTCATAAATAATCATTGTTAGAAAAAGTCAAAGAATAATTGCAAGGTCTTTATTTGTAAACATACTAAGAGCAAAATATTTCAAATACATTGGGTAAAATTGAACTGATTTAAGGCACTTGACTGTAACATAAGATGAATGATTTGGAAGTAGGTATTGAAAATGTTGTACGCATAATTTTTAGGAGAAAGACAAACAATAAAATGTTTTATTGCAATAAATCTGGAATCAATATTCATGTTTTCTTCACTTATTGATTTTTGTTTATGGTGCCACAGAATAAAAGATTTGGTGCTTAAAAGAATGACCATTACAATACATTTTAATTCCCTAACAGGCCTAGTAAAATAGGAACAGATGGTAAACAAAAATCTTAATTAGGAAACTGGCATTATGAGAAATAAGTGAATAAAAATTGTGTTAAATACACTTAGAAATTAAAGTGAACATATCCCTTTTGAAATTTCAGTATAAAAGGATGCCTTTAAAATTTCTGCCTTTGCTTGAACTTTAATGGATAATTATTTTAGAGAGAGAAGGTGGCAACTAAGAAATAAGATAGGTGCAGTGTCCTAAAGATAGTGATTTGATGATAACATCCCCAACTCATTAGCTTGAATTCTACTTTAAAATAATTCCTGTTGCCTAAAGGTAAAAATGAAATTATTTCTTCTCACTGCCATTTATCAGGCAAGATTGCAGACATCTTTATGGAATTGTTTCACTGGTAAGAACCTTTTGAACACAAGAGTGAAAATTAGAAGCTTTGTCCATGTCTTCATACTTCTGCAAGTCAGACTGGCACTGTTGCCTGGTTTGGCGGACTCACCATGCTCAGGGGGAAGTGATGATGGTGTATTACACAGAAAAACACAGCCTAAAGGGTGAGATATATCCTTGCACCAGGCAGATGGGCCCTATAGGAGTAATCAGAGGTGACATGGGAGCTGACTCCTTGACCAGCTGCAGCACATGGAAAAGTGAGCCCTTTCATTTGGGCAGTGCAGCAATGCTGACCCTGGTGACAAATTTTCAGATGTGCCAACCCTGTGATCATGAGTGTGAGAGACCTAACTGCACTCCTCATCTGCTATATGATAGCATAATCGAGGGAGAGATGCCCTTACCCAGCACCCACCTAGCAATGGCTAAGTCAGGTGGCTCTCTACCTTTTGCCTGTGAGCTTTTACTTTTTTCTTCTGTGTATCTATTTTCACTCGTACTCGACGGGAGGCTGTGTTATGTGGAATTCTCCTCTGTATGCTGCTAATACCAATGATTAATAAAGAACTGTCTTGAGCCTATAATAGGGTAGAATATAATATAATAGGGTAGAATAGAGCTAGGTGCGGAAAACTAGACTGAATTCTGGGGAAAAGGAGGCGGAGTCAGAGAGAAGCCGTGGAGCCATAGCCAGAAACAGACACGCTGAAATCTTACCAGTAAGCCACGAGCCTTGTGGTGAATATAAAATAACGGAGATGGGTTAATTCTATATATAAGAGCCACTTAAATAAGTACCAAGCACCGATTTAATTAATACAGTTTATTTGTGGTTATTTCAGGAGTCTGGGCAGCTGAGGAATGAACAAGCAGAGTGTGATCTGGAACACACAAGCAGCCTCTTACTAAAGCTGTGTGTCTGGATGTTTGGCCCCTTGCATTCACCTCTCCTTATTCTTGTTTCGTGATCTCTTTCTCCTATTTATTCGCTTTGCCTGTCAGCCCTGCATATTCTTTCTTCTGCCTATCTATTGGCCATTGAGCTCTTTATTATAACAATCAGTTGTTTTAAACAGGCACAATAACACAGCTTTACAGAGTTAAACAAAAGCGACATAAAAGAATGCAAGACATATTTACATAGCTAAAACAAGTGTTCCACATCATAAACAAAGTGACACAATTTAAAATAATATTCTACAGCCAGTCACAAGTGTGGGGGAGCAGGTTCTATACCGTGCCAGTGCAGAAGTGTGGGTAAGCCAGCTTCCATGTAGCAAACATGGCGGTGCTATACCCAGTTCTCATCTGTCTTGAGGCAATATAGGTGGAGGATAGGTTCCACTCTTCTCCCCTCCCCTGTTGATCAATGCCCAAGGCTGGTGGGGGAGGAGGCAGGTGGGAGATCTGGCCTGAGCTCACTAGCATGGGAGAGTTGTCCCTGCCTTCTACCAGCTGCAACACTTGGTAGAGCAGACCCTGCTTCTCACAAGGGTAACATTATTGAGCCAACCGTTTTGTCAAAGGTATGGGAGAGTCAATCCAGATGTTGTAATCATGGGTAGGCATCTCCCATTGTTGTAGGCTGTGGGAATTGCAGCAGGTAACAACAATTATTCAGATGTCAACCCATAAGAGATATCATCCTCTGATGGAGGACAATCCCGACAGGAAGGGCTTATAGAACCACCAACTCTGAAAACTGTTGCTCCTGTTTGTAATTTCAAAATTATAGAGATATAATTCTGTAATTTTGCACATGTAAATGTGTAAAAGCAGCTATAGTGACTGCCCAATACCTGCCCAATAGTTTGTAATTTCACATGATTTATATATGTATTCTCATGTTTGCATCTCAATCATGTGGGCACATTTATCAGAGGGTGGTCTTGAAGATAACTGCAATAAGTTGTGTAATTTTGATATATAGAAAAATACTATGATGTGATTCATAACTAAATCTATTGTCCCATGAGGACTAGAAGACACTTAAAAGCTTGCTCTATTCCTTTTCCTTAAACTAATACAAGAAAACAATTTCTCATCATTATAAAACAGGCTACACACAACTTATTTTCACCGAAGAGCAAGTTCAAACTAGACTAAATGTGTCAGTAAATGAATCATCAGTTAAAAACCTTACAGATATTGTAAGGTCACAGTTGCCGATGTCTAACCAAGGTTGTTAACACAAAGCAATCAAAAAAAAAAAAAAAAAAAACCATGCAAATTCTTCACTTGCCAATTTGGTTGATAAAACCTGTATCTCACAGCTTGTCTTGCTGGATACTCTGCCCCTGACCTCTGGTCACAGTATTACACCTGAAACCTTGTGTTGCCATGGTAAATTTCTCTAACCTTATCATTTACCGGAGGAATGTGGTATGACCAATGAGGTGGAACTCTTGTAAATGTTTTTTTTTCTTATTGTCTCAAGCTTCCTCTAAAAAGTATATCTAAGCTAGATGAACAAAGAAGGGAGAATTTCAACTAAGAGAACTGGAATAAAGACCTTAAACAGAAGAGAACAAGAAAAACTAAAACTCAGAAGAAAATTGAAGACAGAATGTAAACAGAAAAATAATGGAACATGAAAAGAAAAGCACGTGCCTGAATTTATTATGTACCCCTCAGAAAAACCTTAAGTTCAGTTTTACTATGCTGCAGAGTTTTTCTTCAAACCCTAGAGGTAGCCTTGAGAGCTGATCTTTCAGGGATACTAATAGAGAACTGGCAGGCAGACAGCTCTGAAGCAACCCAGGTCCAGAATCAAGGTTATGATTTCACCTGGCCCCAAATCTACCCCATCTGTGATGTGCTGGCATCCATGAAAGGACCTGACTGCAGATTCACAGTTGCAGGACATCCATAACACTGGGCAACAGGATTGCCAAGAAGAGTCCCAGTGAGGGTCCAGCATCGATAGAGTAATAGTAACAAGAGGCTTCACACCAGACCAATGGCTCTCATCAATGAACACTTGAAAGTAAAAATATGTGAAAAGGGGGTTTATGATGTTACCCACTGTGTCACAGTGCAACTTTCATGAGATTTTACTTAATCCCCCCCCCCCTTTTTTTTCTTGACTTTTGTTTTATTTTACTTGGTGGATGGTGTGCAGGACAGAAGGCGGATGCTAAGAGACAAGAAAACGAATGCGATGGAATCAACATACATGATTTAAAAGGCACATAGAATAAGTAAAAGGACAGAAAAAGCAAATAAAGATGGCTTACTTGAACTATTTTAGTGTTCATTTTCAATTTTTTTTCTGTACATCTGTGCTGTTCCTCTGTGTATGTGTGTTTGCACGTTTGGGAAACATGTGTGTACGTATGTTTAAGTGGTGACTCAAGCTGATACCAGGAAGCATGCCTCATTGCTCTTTTATGTTTTCTTTTTTCACTGAATTCTGAGACTTGCCAGTATTCTCATTAATCAGTTTAGTCTGAGAATTCTTCTGAGACTAAAATTACATGTGGGACACCATGTTCTTCTAGCCCTTCTGGTGTATTCTGGGGTTCTGAATTTAGGTACTCACTCATGTGAAAGAAACATTTTGAACACTGAACTACTTTCCAAGTCAAAATATTTCATCTCTAAATGCATAAAAGGGTTTATAAGTAGGAAGGTATTTTTGCCTTCAGATTTGAGATGTATGTTCTATTAGCTTGTGGTTTGTTATTTAATAAAGAAACTCAAACTCTAAGGTCCTTATGGTTTCTAAATAATTATTATTATGGCAGTTTATTTTGAAAACATAAGCAAAAATACTCATATATAGTTGGATTTTGAATTTTATTGTTTTCAGAATCTAACTTTATTCTTCCCCGGTTTGATAATTTGTGTTTATTCACATTTCCCCAATGTAGATAAACTGCAAGGCTTCATCAATTGCTTTAAGTAACTTAAGCCTACCTGTAGAGTATGCAGTGCTGTAGAGACAAGAGGGGAAGCAGGTCAAAAGACTGTTGGATTGGTTAATTTTCAGCTATTAAATATATAAGAGTTTATAAATGAATTGGGGAATCAGAGAGATTACAATTTCAATGGAAGCTAGTCTCAGATTCTGAGCAATGTATGCATTAAATTATGCTTGTTATTGCCAACGGTGTTGTATCTGAAGTGGAATTTTAGCAATTTCTCAGAAGTGACAGTTAACTTATAATCTCAGCATGTTCAGCATGCTTAATGAACTCCTTGGGGAGACCAGAATATCTGTAACACAATTAACTTCCCATTCTTATTTAAATGAGGAGTTTCAAAGTCCCTGATGGAAGCCTGCTTTTTGGCTACAGTTAGCAAATGTATGCTATTAAATGACACATGGAGCCTTAAGCTGAAATTTAGACTTCACTAATTTGTGCTGTGACATGTGCAAAGTGCTTTGGAGGAAAAGTGAAACCCAGTTGTTTAAATGTAGTTGATGAAATAGGGATTATCACCCTTGGCTAAACTGTCATCATCAGCTTGATTGCTCTTACTATTTTCTACTTTTACAGAGGAGAACTTGACAAGCTTTTCCCCTGCAATATTTGCTTTAATACTACCATTTTCTCATTAAATAATAGGTTATTTATTTCACATAAAACAAGTACAATGAAATAATATTCGCCTCCAAAGGAAATAATAATAAAATCAATGTTTAGTAACTAAAGACGCCATAGTCTTTAAGGAATTAGTTTGTACTTAGATACTGAAAAGTAAAATATGTGGATATAAGGACTATTGAGCTGAAAAAATGTAATTAGTGGCATACATATTTTACTGATAACTAAAACCTTTGGAAATTAGACTTAAGAAGGAGTCAGCAAGAGGTTAATTTTGCCTGCTATTGGAAACCTGGTCAACTACCAGAGGGATGGTGAAATCAAGAATTTGAGAGAACACACATCCACCATTTTACTAAGCCAGCGTAATCCCTAAATACCCTCTAAATATTTGTCTTTATACCAAAAGGTAAGTGTAGTCTTCACCCTCACCAAGGAAACTTCATTTTGCAACAGATGGAGACTATTACAGAAAACAACAATTAATCAAAATGCACAGTTGTGGAGGACTGTATCGGTGCATACATCTACAGGCACCTTCCACACCTAAGGCTCACATAACATTTTGAAAGAGAGTGCAGAAAGACTAAAAGTCCAATAATAAGGGAATACTGGAAAACTGTTTCTCCTAGTAATTCTGGAATCTGCACCTATTAATTTCAAAAACTAGTACTGAGCTGATCTCGGACAATACAAACATAAAAGTAGATGAGGTATAGACCACAAGGCCTCAGCCCCAAACAAAAATATAAAACAAAAACCACAGACAACTAAATAATAATGAGAGTGAAAGTAGCAGTCCTTTCGAGGAAATAGTACATGAATTTGTTACTTAACACCAAAAGATCAGCCCTGAAAACATAAGCAATTACCATTATAAAGAGAGAGCAGCTCATATTTAAAAATAAACATTTGTATAGACACAGATACATAAAGCAAAATTAATTATAAAAATTTCCATGAGTTTAAAAAAGAACAAACAGTGGTATATGGGAGGGTTTGGAAAAAGGAAAGGATAGAGAGAAATGTTATATTTATAATATACTTTCAAAAATAAAAGGAAAAAATCAAAAATAATATATTTGCTATTATTTTAAATTTCAGTTCAATTTTAATATATATTTATCTAATTTTTATTGAGTATACAGTTTGGGCAAGTTTTTAAATACATGCTTGTGGAAACAAAATAAAACAAAAAAATCTTGAAAGTAGGGGAGAGCTTGAAGGTACAGATAAATGCAATAACTTTTATAGTAAGAATATATTTTTCAGGAAATATTGTAACCAGTTAGCAATTAATAGGTCTAAATCTACTAAACAGAAGATTCTGTACAGTAAACAAACAAGTAATTGTAAAGAGAGATTAGCTGTTTTTCATAATGTCAGGAATAAAATAATGTGTATAGTTCTGAGCAATATCTTCATTTTCAGCATTTTACTATGGGTAAATTATGGGTAAATATAAAATGTATATGTATTTAAATGGTTGATTTTAATTTCTGATATGACAAATGCTGGGTGATAAAAGTTACCTTTACAAAATGTCCTAATTCTTTTAATATTGTAGATAACTTTTGGCATATTTGAGGTGGCAACATTTGATAAATATTATTCATAATCAGAAATGAAGACCACACAGCAGTACTCTTGAATCAATAAGAGACCCTATTCTTTATTTGTCCTTCAGGTTATTTTGTAACATAACATTACAATGTCCCCTTCATTATAAGTGATGCCAAAATCTCTTCTCTTTCTTTATGTATATAACAAGTTATTTCTGAAGGAATGAAAAGGTATCTGATCATTTTAAATCTGAAGCTTTATTAAATTACAGAGAAAATTTTTTTGATCTTTCTTGAGTTGACCATTGAATAAATAATTCTATACTTTTATATTCTATAGTATGAGGATAAAAGAATCTGGGGAGGAAGACAGCCAAATTTTACTCATCCTTGAAGCACATATCTCCACTGAAAAAGAAGGAAGTATAAGGCTAACAGAAATAAATCCACATGCATTGGCTGCATTTCACAAAGACATAGTATGAATGAACAGTGCAAACAAGGGAGACATTAAACAAAAGGACGGTTTTAGAAACTGACTCTGCAAAATGAGGAGAAAAGGGAAGAAAGGAAAGAAAAAAACAATAATTCAAAAAATTAGAAGAATTAAGGAAAATAGATAATTACTTGTTTGCTAGTTGATAATTAGTACTTTTTGAATATGATAAAAATATGACTGTTCATGAAATAAGATTATTTCTTCTTAGCATGTACTAACTATAAATTCTAGATAAAATGACGGAAGAAAAAGAATCAGTTGAGAATATAATTGAATTAAATACATCTGTAGCATAATAACTGATGAGGACCTTGAAATCCATTATGCTGTATTAAACTTTTAATATCCTTGAAATTCATCATAATAAACATGTAAAGCAAAAATTGGCAAAATGAAGAAATTCTGCAATGATTACCATGACTCTACAGATGTTTTAATAGACGGGCTTGCTATAGAGTTAATTCAATTACATTTTTAATAACTTTAAGAAAAACCTACTGACTTTTCTTAAGATATGTGAGATGTATTATTGTATTCACTCAAGGACGCAGTGCAATATTTACCAAATTAGTAAAAGGCTAATCTATTTATCGTACTCAGAAGTCTAAGGTAAACATGGAAAAGATAATGATAGTTTCCAAATTAGTAATGTGAGGCCACATTTCTGTGTTGCAACAGTTTTAGCAAGTCAGTCTCATTCTTGTAAAAAACAGGAGAGGTTGTTGTTCAGTATCAATAGTTGAGAATACAGACTAGAGAGCAGCTGCAAATACATTTGACTAAACTTGAAGCATTCGATAGCCAGTAAAATGAAATTATTTTAATAAATACAAGCCAAATGTTGTAAAAATATAATGAACTATTTTTAATATTTAAGCAGGCATGTATGAAATTATCTAAGTTGAAATTAATTCTGTCATAACGAATTTAAGTATATAATTTCATGTATGATATGGGAGTCCCCTCTGTGTGCTGTGATTAACATTAATGAATAAAGGTCCTGCTTTGGACCCATAGCAAGGCAGAATTTAGGAAGGCAGGAAAAGCTAGGCTGAATGCTGGGAAAAAGAAGGGTGGAGTCAGAGAGAAGTCATAGAATTGCAGGAGACAGTGCAAACTTTAGCCAGTACGCCACTGTTACATGTAAATACAAAGATTAATAGAAATGGGTTAAATTAATGTGTAAGCGTTATCCAATAAGAAGCTAGAGCTGATGGGCCAAGCAGTGATTTAATTAATATAGTTTTTGTGTAATTATTTCATGGCTAAATTGCTGGGAACTAACTAGTGGTGCCCTTCTCCAACATATATATTATATCAAAGAAGCTTTTGATTACTCAACCTGCCTAACATTGTGACCTGATTGTTCCAGTTATTTTAGTAAATAAATGGGTCAAGAATATTCCAAAGAATTTTTAGTAAGTAATGGATACACAAGAACTATCTCTCTATGGTACTATTTATCTTCAATAACACAGAACAATGAGGAGGAATCTTTAATTTTTGAAGTAGTCAACACTGAGTTTACAATGAAATTCATAGGTAAATATCACTACAATGCTGTGTGGATTTGAATGACATTGGTCCCACAGGCTACTACAATTTCATTTTAATGCTTAGTTCTCAGGTGAAGGATTAGGACATATAAACTTGGAGGACAAGTCTTAATAGGTATGGGCTTAGAGGTTTCAAAAGCCCAAGTCATGTGGAGTTTTCTCCCTGTCTCTCAATTTTTCTCTGTCTCTCTCTCTCTCTCTCTCTCTCTCTCTCTCTCTGTCAGTCTCTCTTCTTGCTTCCTGAGGACCAGAGTGTAAAATACTCATCTACTTCTCCTGGACCTTCCCTATCTTTTACTGACATTCTCCTTCCATGATAATATAGGAAAAGCCAGTGGAACTGTAACCAAGATCCAATTCTTTTTATGAGAGTTTCCATGGTTAACCTTTGCTTAAAAAATCTGGGTCAGTCAGAGGAACATGGTTTCACACAAAATTCACACCTCTGGCTTCTTTTTCAGTAACTTTAGTTTCAACCAAGGATTTGTATATTCCAATGTTGAGAGAAAAATAATTTATTTGGAGGCCCTGCTTCTGCTTTCTAAAAGAAAAGACCTTTTCATTATTTTGTTTTTTGATTTCAAGCAACTTTTCTAGATAGCTGCCTTCAATACATTTAAATACATTAATACACCTTATAGAAAAATCTCTATCTACAAACACTGTAGTTATAGTTCAACAATTTAAAGTCCTTTGAAAATCTTTGTGATCCTGGTATTCAGTTAGTATGTCAGATACAGCAAACCCATACTGAGCTCATCATATTTTGCTCACAGGTTGCTTGAAAAGGAATTACATAATTTTATTAGGATTGTAGCATTTGCTCATTTATATTCTCAAACATGCAGTCATTTCTGACTTTCATATGGTCATTTCAGATGTAATAAGGCTGATATTGCATTACACCAAGCTCTGTTTTCTTTTACATCAGTCTATTTGCCTAATTTCAGAACACAACTTACTTTTCCATATGCACATTTGCCAATCATGACAAGATATTAAAAACAAGCTAAACTATCAGAATTTCCAATCTTTCTTTATTGCTGCAGATAAAATAGTCTCAACATCCACTTTACTGTTTAACAGTATGTTCCAAACATCTTTTACTTTCAGCATCCTTTCATTTTACATGATATTGTTTTCTCCTTGGAGGCAGAGGATGCAATATCATGAAACCAAAATGTTCACAAACATAGGCTAAAAGTCAAAGTTGCTAAAAGAATTGTTTATTGAAAAGTTTTTCTTCAGTATTTGTAGTAGTTATTAGTCAATATGAAGACAGATTTCATATGAAGTGAAAAATAATCTTACATTTAAACTTAAAGATGTACATAGAAATTATTTAGCCACTAAAATATTGCCTACAAAACAGTAAATGATTTTAACAAAGGCTCAAACCGGTCTTTCTTAGAATACACACATCTAAAAAAGATGGAACTGAGATAGAAAAAGTACGTGACTCTGATGCTAGACTGCACAGATCAGAATGGATGTTTTCTGTCATGGAAAGAAAAAGTCAAACAGCATAAACTTTAAGCAATTAAGTTTAAAGAGTCATATAACTGTGCTCTAATTTGTTGGATAAATGATGTATAAGTAAAAAAAAACATGAGGAATGATGGAGAAAATGATTCTCACGTTATATCGCTACAGAAAAGAGGATGTTCCAACGTTATCTTGTTTACGAAAAGAAGCTAAAGGGAATGACTAAACGATCACTCAGGCGTCCTCTCGGAAATGAGCAACATTTAAGTCAGTGCTCTTTAACTAAAGTATTTTTAAACCTAAATAAATTTTCTAAAAGTCTTCAATTACTAAGAGAAGCCTGAAGCTCTGGAAGCTTCTCTCCTGGGCAAGCACTGAGGGGGATCTGGGTTATTTCTTAGGTATTTACACAAATTCTGACTAGTAAAGAGTAATCCTAGATAAAGGCTGCCTAGAGATTAGCAGTAGGGTCTTGCTGTTATTGCTATTGTTATTTTTCCTGCTGAGTAAAATCATCTTCCGAGGTTAGAAATAGCTCCCAGCCATGAAGTGCACAATGTCTCTTAGGCGTACTTACAAAATTTTATAGATGATTTTTTATAAGTTAAAATATTGTATTCAATAAAATAATCTCTTCTGCATGAATAAACTATTTAGAGAGTCTTTAAATATAGCTCGTCTTAAACTGAAAAATTCTGTTCATGGAATCTGAGTTTGTTTATGTCTGGAAATCAAAGTTTATGTCTCCTAAAGAATATAGTGATTTGAAATTATGGATACCTCCATCAACTATATATTTATAATTTTTAGATCACTGTAAAAATAATAGCTACATTTAATTTAAATTTTTGTTTTTTTTATGGTACTGAAGACTAAACACAAACACAGTTATTTGAACTTGCTACGAATCTACTTTACCACTCTGCTAAATCAGGAACACTGAGTGACAGCTTTTAAAAGAAATGGTCCTAAATTTTATTTTTATATCTTTCTTTTTAAATAAAGTATGATTATTATTATTATTATAAAACTATGTCAACTGCAATTAATGAAAAGATCTGTAACATCAAACAATTTCTATCATAAAGAAGATATATAAGTACAGAAGATATCACATGCAGTAGGAAGGCACCATTAATGTGTGGAGAAAGAGAAAGACAAGCAAGCAATAAGCAAACATCTCTGGGTTTCTACTGCATTGATTGTGCTCTTAAGTGAGAGCTGTTCACTAGGAAACTCTCCAAAAATTATATTCAATTCAACAAATTATTCACCTATAGCAGAGAAACCTGTGAGGTCTAAATTTTAATCCTCATTAAAAATTGTATAGGGGAACAAGAAAAATAATATAAAAGTAAAATAAAGGTAAAAGCAAAGAGTAAACGAAGAACTCAGTGAATCAAATATAAAACTGAGTTTGCAAGGCCGGGCAGTGGTGGTGCACGCCTTTAATCCCAGCACTCAGGAGGCAGAGGCAGGCGGATGTCTGTGAGTTCGAGGGCAGCCTGGTCTACAAGAGCTAGTTCCAGGACAGGAGCCAAAAAGCTATGGAGAAACCCCGTCTCGAAAAATCAAAAAAAAAAAAAAAAAAAAAAAAAGAAAAAAAAAACTGGTCTCGCTGAACATAACGGACAATGAGGACTACTGAGAACTGAAGAACAATGGCAATGGGTTCTTGATCCTATTGCACGTAATGGCTTTGTGGGAGCCCAGGTAGTTTGGATGCTCACCTTAATAGACCTGGATGGAGGTGGGTGGTCCTTGGACCTCCCACAGGGCAGAGAAACCTGCTTGCTCTTTGGGCTGAGGAGGGAGGAAGACTTGATTGGGGGAGGGGGGGGATGGGAGGTGGTGGCGGGGAAGAGGCAGAAATCTTTAATAATTAAATAAATTAATTAATAAAAAAATAAATAAATAAACCAAAAAAAAAGAAACTCCAAAAAAAAAAAAAAAACTGAGTTTGCAGCATTTTCAATAGACTATACATTGTACAATTTATATTAAAGATGAAGGACAACTCAGAGGAAATAATACATTAATTTACCAGAAAAATCATAACATGAATAAAGTTTGCAATAATTCTTGGCTATAAGTATCCCAAATTTGTAATCTGTGTGAAGGAAAATTGAACTACAATAAAACTACAGATATATAAAATCCAGTAAACAATATTTTAGCAGTCGATTTACTGAACATACAATTAGAAATAGAATTTAAAACATAACCGATACTTAAAATTCCAAATATACTCGACAGAGACAATTTACTTTATGATATCTTATAATCAAGAGGCAAAGTATACAAAATAAAGTAGCAGTACTTAATTCTGCAGAAAAAAATCATTCACAAAGATAATACAAATCAGAATAACATATCTCTACACTCCTTGAAACTCATAATTATAGACTAATATACTTCAAATCCTTAAAGTAAATAATCATCAACTAAGATTGCTATTTTAGCAGTCAACTTTTGAAATTGATGCAGAAATCAAGACACTAAAAAGAAGTATCTACTGAAACTGTTCATGACTGTCAAGACAGCACTACAAAATACATCTGAAGGAACACTAAATACAGATTTAAAATAGTGAAAGTATCAAGCACAAGAGCCCTGGAAAAAAGTAAACTTCATAAGAACAACTAAAGTCACAGTAGAAAACAGTAAAGGAGAGAAATAAACATGTACAACTCAGCAAAACAACAAACCCTTTATAAATAGGGTGAATTGTTGAAGAAAAGTTAAGAATATAATCAACAATAGTCAAGGGAATACAAAAAACTTCCTCAAAACCAACTCTAAATGTTCCTGGTTTATAACTAAATCAATAGGACTATTAACAAAAGCCTAATATTTTGTCTCTAAGAATTCATCTTATTGCAAATGTCACAAAGTGACTAAGAGATAAGTGATAACTACCAGGAAAACGGAAAGCCCAAACAAATATACATTTCAGTCATAATTAGATAACCGTGGTAAAGACATCCACTACAGCACAATGATGTGAGCAATCCATCAAGAATATGTAGCATTTGAAAATATGTAATAATGGATATAGGAACTTTTATCTCCTAAAATAAACCATAATGGAAATAAAAGGATAGGTGGATATTTCCAAAAATACAGTTGCGTGGCTTCAATAACACTCATTTTGTCTAAGATTGATTATCCAGTTAAGAAAGGTTCTTCAGAGTTCATCTGCAGCATAAATTAAAGGGACTCAATTAATAAGAAAATACATTCAAAAGCTACAGAACATGGATTAATTACAGAAACTCATGATATGCTAGAAAAATTTTTATAATTTTAGACAGTAAGCAAATCTTATTAAGAAAAGAATTGAATTAATTCTTGTATATTTCAAACAATACTGTAAACAGCCCTGCAAAATAAAAAATAAAAAAAAAAACTTCTCGTCATTGAAGAAACCAAAGAAGGAATGTAAACATGTAAACATTAATATCAAGTGAACATGGAAATATATAGCTTAGTAAATATTCAAGTTATAGGAAAGACACTTTGTAAAAAACTGATACTGTTAATTTAATAAACAAAGGAATTTTATATAATATAATGCTCTACTTCTAGTTTTTATAAAAACAAAAACACCCCAAACCCCAATGCATAAGTTAGAATATAATAATTAAAATCAATGAAATTGATTCTAGAAGAAGAAAAAAAGAAGCAGCGATATAAAAAGTAGGTTACGCAAAAATAAAAAACAAGGTTGATAGAAATTCAAAAAAACAACCAAATGAAAGAAATGGTTACTGCCGGGCGTTGGTGGTGCACGCCTTTAATCCCAGCACTTGGGAGGCAGAGGCAGGCGGATCTCTGTGAGTTCAAGACCAGCCTGGTCTACAAGAGCTAGTTCCAGGACAGGCTCCAAAGCCACAGAGAAACCCTGTCTCGAAAAACCAAAAAAAAAGAAAAAAAAAAAAAAAAAAGAAAGAAAAAGGTTAATGATAGTAAAAGTATATGACCATAAAACATATACTTGTTAAATCCAGGTATAATTATGGGTTACTTTTAAAAACTGTTCTCAAAAACATTAGAAAAATCCATAAGAAAATGATACAATTTAAGAAATGTAAAATTTGCTCTAATTAAATCTAGAAGATATGAATTACAAGAAAAATCTTAAGGGATCAAAGAGAGATTAATGACAATGAGTAATAAATAATACATGCAAAAAATAAACACAGGATTGACTTTGTTTACTGATTGATAATAATCTACATTTTGTTCTACAACTTCTATATGCCAGTGTTTCATTTGCTTTATAAAATATTATTTTCATTCTTTCAGTATTCTTTACATACATAAAATATATTTTCTTTGTGTTCTTCCTCACTCCCATCCTCTAAATTCTTACAAATTTGCTATCTCACAGCTTCATGAACGTTTATATTAGAAAAAAGGTAAGAAAGAAAACTTACTGCCTGATGCTTACTCTGTTCCTGATTTTTCATGAAAAGTTATTCCCAAAATTCCTCAAACCGTATCATAAAATTAAAAAGGATGGAATCCTTCTCATTTTGAGCATGTAGTACTATGCTTACAGAAAAATCATATTATAGTTTATCAATTTCCTTATTAACATAGATATGAAGATATCTTGCAAAATATCATCTATCAATCCATCTTTGAATTATTTGAATAAATATGTAAGATATATTTCTTATCTTACTTGTTTTAAACTGTAAAGGTTTTTTTTTTTAAAAAAATCTAAAAATCTGGAAAGGGAAGGGTATTTCAGAACAAAATAATTTAATTTGTGCATTTATTATTTATCAGTTTCACTTTTTGGGTTTGAATATTATCCAGTTTGAATATCACATGTCTTTATAAGAGCAACATTAGTGCATTCTATCTAGTACCTTGAGTGTAACTTGATCAAATTCAAAAAGGAGTATGTTCATTTTAAACATAATGAATATGTTTATACATAATCGATATAGTGATATCATGGTGTTTCAAAATAAAAATTGAAGCAAAATTATTTGACTAAATATTGGAAAACTATTCATTCCAATAGTTAAAAAATAAATAAAATTTTAAAATCACATGTTCTCTACACTGGTGTGGTCTAAACAATTAATTCCAGCAGTAAAAAAGTAAATACAATTTTAAAATCACATGTTCTCTACACTGGGGAGGTCTGCTTCTCTCACTTTGACCTTTCCTCAATTTCAGTAGTTCTTTGTGAATAGTTGAGGCCTGGGGACTTTTCCCCATGTAGTTTGACATGTTCATTGGTTTCATCCGTTGTTTAGTCATATGCATAAGGCTAATATATAGAGAGAGTCCGTGGTTTTTAACATATCAGAAATTTATTTCCTAGTTGTAGTCTATTAAATCAAGATTTTTTTTCTTATAAAATTTACCTTTTCCCTGGCAGACAAAATTATCTAAGGGTCTACTTTATGTGTTTCCATGTGTTCTTTTCATACAAGTACATGCTATACAATATTTAAGATTAAATATAAACATATAATCCGATATTTATTATTAGTCTATGGTGATGAAATTTAAACTCTTTACTTTAGCTTTCAGGAAACTCTAATACATCATTATCTGTAGTTGTGTTATTGTGTAACAGCACACAGCAACCTTGACAGCTGTACTTATCATTCAATATTATTGCTATCTTTCTGCAGCCTAACATCATCCCGAAACACACATAGGTAATATTCTACTTGAAATCTGTCAGAACATATTTTTCTCTCGCTATTGATAAAATCTGTCAGAACAAGTTTTCATAATCCACACAACACTGAGGTCTCATGATATTGACAATTCTTCATCTTGATTCATGCAATAGACTCCATTTTTATACATACGTTGTTAATAGCATCTCAAGATCATGCATAGGTACACATTTTATTACTAATACCAGGCTGGACACATAGATTGGATCTATAACTAACTTGTTATTAATACTATTACAGTATTTATTGGTAAGATAATATTTTATTTGGTGTCTACATTTCTTCTGACATAAACTGTAGGAAATCTTCTGAATCATATGGTAATTTTATGTCCACTCTTTTGAAAAATCTTAACTTTGTTTTTCACAAATGTTGTTCTAATAAATTGTATATTCTACCAATATTGGTCTGAGCTTTTCTGTCCTCCAGACCCTCAATCTTTCTTATTCATGTTATAAACATCTATTCTCATCATGGTTTTAATTTGTATTTGTGTGGTGATTAGTGAAATGGGTAATTTTGCATTCTTTTCAGCTATTAGCATGTCTTCTACTGGGGAATATTTATTTTTAGGTTTATTCATCATTTATGAAGTAAGTTACTGAAAGGTTTTTCTGTTGATTTGAAAATTTTGGAGTCTTCTGTAGAGTCTGGATATTAGGTCATTTTCTGATATAAAATCAACAAATATTTTCATTCCATTCTGTAAAGTGTCTTTACACAATTTTTTTTTTCTTTTCGTTTTTCAAGACAGGGTTTCTCTGTGGCTTTGGAGCCTGTCCTGGAACTAGCTCTTGTAGATCAGGCTGGTCTCGAACTCACAGAGATCCGCCTGCCTCTGCCTCCTGAGTGCCGGGATTAAAGGCCTGAGCCACCACCGCCCGTCGCAATATTGTTTTCTTCACTATAAACAATGAGATAGGACAGAAGTATATTTTAAAAAAAATATATATATATATACATATATATATACACACACACACACACACACACACACCCCACACACAGTATTACATCTAACTCAGAGGCTCTATGTACCTTGATCTTATAATAAAGAGCTTCAAGAAATCTTTATTATTGTTTCTTTAATCTGATATTGAATTTCATGGCAATGTCCTGTGTTTAGTATCATATATTATCAATAGTAAATGGAGATTTTTCTTTATAGTATCTTGCTCAAATTAGGGGTAGTATTGCTCAAGTTAACTAAAGCTGATCGCTTATGAATATAGGAGATAACGTGGTCTACAGAGGGACTCAGTGGATCAATGTCTTGTCTGGCTGAACTGAACATAACAAATGTATTCATTCTAGTGTGTTGCAGGTCTCCATTTCCTTGGTGGTAGGGCCTGCTAAGGTGACTGTTTGAACATTGACCTTTGAGTGAAAAGTTTAAGGTTATGAAGGGAACTGTTCCTTATTTATCAAGGAATATGTTGTTAGTCAAATCCAAGTGTACCAAATTTAGGAACCTCTATATTCCTTTAAAAAAGGGTCTAAACAACAATTACCACATGTACTCACTCATAAGTTGTTTTTAAACATAAAGCAAAGGAAACCAGCCTACAAATCATAATTCCAAAGAACTTAGACAACAATGAGGGCACTAAGAGAGCCATATATAGAACTAATCAACATGGGAAGGAGAAAAAGACAAGATCTTCTGAGTAAATTGAGAGCATAGGGACCTTGGGGGAGGGTTGAAGAAGAGAGGAGAGGCAGGGAGGAAAACAGAGAAAAAATGTAGAGCTCAATAAAAATCAATAAACAAAGGTCTAAACTTCATAAGCCCACTTCAAAACTGTAACTTATGATGGTGACAGGAGCATTACTCTGTCTATCTCTGTGTCTTATACCAGGAGAGTTCTAGGACTTTCTACTGTGTACTCTGTTTTGTTAATTGCACTTTTGTTTGTTAGCACTGAGAAACAATGTGGCAAAGTCTGCCCTGAGATTCAAGACTAAGATCCTTATTTACCTTTCTGATATGCTATCCAGGCAGTAGTCTCCTCTATTTTAAGTTATCATGCGTTGAAGGATGGTAGGAAGAAGGAATATCATAACCACGTAGTTGAGTTTGTTCTAATGACCCAATTATTATTACACAGTGTAATACTTTGATTCCTCATGGCAATCTCAGTACTATATTTCATTGGTAGAGCCTATATTTAGTACCTTCTTGTCCCATTAAGTGTAGCATATCCAAGGTTTTAGGATTTTAGGAGGCATAATATGTGAAATTTTTATTTCCTTGTCTTTTTTAAGTGTCTGTTCTTATTACAAAATGGTCCTTTACCAGTCACATTTAGTTCTTGCAAATCAATTTGCTATGTGACTATTCATTCAAGATGATGTCTGTTTGTGAATATGTGATGGAGATATTAATCATCTTCTTGTTGAGCCATTTTCTGACTCTAAATCATTGTTATAAAAATTCAGCTCCATCAGTAGGTGTAAAGAGGTTAAGTATTCGTGGTCTGGTAGTGGTATTCCTTAGATTATAGTCTTTCCTATTGTTACTTTTATATATAATTTGTTTCAGTATCCACGTTGCTAAAATAACTCCTTATGTATGTACAATCTAAAATATTTACCTTCCCCCTTTATAGCCAACTTGTACTAAAGTCAACTGAAAAATAAATATTTGCCTAAAAGTCCAGGCTTGACAACTATAAATGTAGTGTCTACTTAGTAAAACCTCAAGGCTATTTCTTAACTCAGCACTTTAAACTTCACTTGAGCAATTTCTCTCAGTTCTATAAAATGAAAAACTGAACTCCCCAAGATTTGGCCCACAGTAGAAAATCCTTAAGTTGCAAGCAGACAATTTCCTTACAGCTCCAGAAATGTAATGACACTTTGAATCAATAAAGATACATGGGAAGAGAGTCTCTAAAAATAGCGCTCCAATAACTCTAAACCAAGATGCTTAAATCTCTCCTCAAGGACAGGATTTCTTCAGTGTCTGGTGTCTTTTGTCAAGGGCTTTTTAATAAGAGTGAAAGAGCTTGTATCGATGATACAGTTTTACCTCCCTGCTAAAAATAGAAAGATCATCAGTCCAGGGGACATTCTTTCCCGTGGCACTCAAATAATGATTTTTTTAAATTAGAAGATTGGAATACCACTCCTATGAATGGCTTTGTCATTTGTAGAAGAAAAACATATGCCACTACTGAATCAAATGATGTGGATATTTTTAGTGCTCACCGTTTTTATTTTAAGGAAGGAGGTTTCATTTCTTAGGCTATCTTTATCCAAAAATCTATGTTTCCTATTTCACTGCCTTCTTATTTTAAAATGTATTATTTTATACCCCACAATGTTAATAGTATTGAGTCCGTCTTTTAAAATTTTATTAGAATAAAATCTAGCTTCAGATGTGTATATTCAGCAGTAACAGCAAACATTATTTTCATATTTCATAACAAGTGTAGCATTATTTTTTTGAACACAGAATCCTTTCCAGTTGTGTTTTGCTTGTTTTTTTTTTAAATATACTGTCTATTAATGATTGCTCAGACCTTTAAACATAAAACTTCTCTTTTATTTCTTACGAATAAATTACTAAACCAGGACAAGGATGACTTGAGAAACTTTCTTTATCTACAATAGAAAGTAATGAATAAAATGTTTGGAATTTGATTCTAGATTTATCCTGTGCACCATAAAGCAGTGTGATAGGATTCCCCAAGTCACTGTCCATGCATTTATAGATCTGGAAACTGGAGATAATAATGCTAGCCTCATGGGGTGGTTTTTGAAGGATTTCATACAATAACATTTCTTGTTCAACTGTCCAACCTGGTGATAATAAAAGATTAATCTTTGTCAAAATCAGCTAGAGATGGACAAATACACAGGAATAAAACCATCATTTTTATTTTATTATTTTTTATTTAACTTAGTAATGATAAGAATATGAACATATTTTGAAACAGAAATCAAGCATTGGAATGTCAAAAACATTGAGGTTAATTTTCATGTGACTTAATATTCATTCTTTAATAAAATATTGTTTCTTTTGTTAAAATTTTTTGATGCAAGGTTTCTCTCTATAGCTTGCCCTGGAACTAGCTCTTGTAGACCAGGCTGGCCTCGAACTCATAGAGAACTGCCTACCTCTGCCTCCTAATGCTGGGATTAAAGGGGTGTGCCAGTACCCTTTCCTTATCTGCATATACTCAAACGAACTTGGACCCATGGTGTATTTGCTATCAATCTGTTTAGATAGTGAGACAGAATGTCCAACTATACAGTTTGTTTTTTTTTTGTTTTTTTTTTTTGTTTTTTTTTAACAAAATAGAATCATTAGTAAACATAGGCAAATACCACCAAAGCTTTACAGTTGTAGTTCCAGCTCCTAAAACCTATGAATGCCAACAGGGAGCATGTGAGCATGTGTCTCTTTTATAACTGAAGAACTGTGGAAAGACTCCCCGTTATCAGAGCTTGTAATGTCGTGAATGTTGAGGACAAATTACTGAGGGCTTTCAAGCTGTAAGCTTATTTGCCAGCATGTCTGCTCACAAATAATGACAATGAAACTTCTTATTAATTATGAAATCCTGCCTTTAGCTTAGTAAATAGTAAACTATTTCTATTAATCTACCTTCCATCACAGAGCTTGGTAACCTTGCCTCTGTCCTGTATGCTGTTTTTGTTCCAC
This sequence comes from Chionomys nivalis, assembly GCF_950005125.1. Taxonomy (NCBI): domain Eukaryota; kingdom Metazoa; phylum Chordata; class Mammalia; order Rodentia; family Cricetidae; genus Chionomys; species Chionomys nivalis. Next base: position 26,785,725 of record NC_080097.1, on the reverse strand, counting down.
ATCCCATAGGCATCTCTCACACAGTTAAGTTCATCCCTCTGACTTCCTTTCTCATCTCAGAAATCCAGCGTATTCTCTCCTGCTTAGCTATTGGCCATTGAGATCTTTATTACAACCATCACAGCAGTGAATCTTCAGAAGCAGTAAAACTATTCAACAACACATTTAGATTGCAGAGGTTGTAGAAGAGAGTGAAAAGACTGTTTATGCAGGTACAATTTTATTTCATTTATTGCATTTCAAACATATCCCACAGTAATTATTGGGAATTACAAGAAGAACAAAGATGATATGGGGTTACCTTTACCTTTCCAGCAAAGTCTCCCCCAGGATGGACTCCACACAACACAACTCTGATACCTGATTTTGGGGGCCAAATTCACATAGCGCTTAAGGAAACTGAAATTTATAGCTAATACAAGAATTCCTTAAAAGGTAAGTACGTTTATGTTTATATTCTCTAGTTGATGTTTGATAAATTGAAGGGTAAAATCTGCTACTGTATGGTTTACACAACTTATTGGATTGCAAAGAAACTACAAAAGGAAGACAAAATTATGTAAAAGAGAAAACATAGCAAGAACATTGTGGTACATGCCTTTAATCCCAATACTCTGGAGGCAGAGCCATATGGATTTTTGAGTTTAGTCCTGCCCTTTCTACAGAGTAAGTTCAGAGACTGCCAGACAAAACAAAGAAATCCTGTCTCAAAAACAACAACAACCAAAAAGAAAAAAACAAGAAAATGCAAATAAAAATAAGGGTATTTGCATTATTTCATTTAAACTATGTCTAGATTGCATATATACAATATATTAGACTAAGATGTAAAATAATTACACTAAATTATGCTCTCCTCAAAGGCTTAAGGTACTTCTTTATTACAAAAAACAATAGAATATCTTATTGCGTTCAATAAAAGGATTCTTTATGTTCTTTCACAAGCCTAATTACTAAACTTATGATGATATTCAAACTTGCCGTTTCTGATACTTTCTTTTTATACAATGTATTTTTTTTCTGAAACTGCCCTTTTTATGTGTTCCCTTGAAGTTATTTCTTTGGGGATGTTATGTCACCAAATTCAGGACAATTACTGACACAGTGAGCTCACAGTTAGAAGAATTTCACTATTCTGAGAGTCCTTTTGCCATATGACCATTTTTATTTATCACTTTGAGGTGCACATAACAAAATATATATCCAAGATTTAATTAGTTATCCTCTCTGTATATAGAAGAGAAGCCTATATTTCTTCAGTTGAAGCTAATACAGAGGACTGCAGTAAAAATATTGAGAGGTGGACTTATCCTCATCTATGAATGGGGCATACGTTAATTTTTGATTTTTTTAAGGAAAATGATACAGATTCTAATAGCTCAAATCTTTCAGGTGAGGCAACATACTGGGCTTACAGGTGTTAGGAGACCTAATTCCTTGAGATTTCAAGATAAAATGTACTTATTTTATAGATTCTGTAACTTTACACTTCCAGTCTTCAACACTACAAAACAGATATTTACAAACTCACTTGATTTCAACAATGATATAAAAACCCACTTTTAACTGAGTTTGTGAGTTGAACACCACAAGGCTTTCAATTATTAATATTGTTAATTAACATTATTGTGGAGAAATCACAGCTAATTCTGTTTGGGTCCTGTTGATTCTAGTTGTACCTTATCAAATTGATTACATCAATGAGTACATAGTTGTTTACAGCACATACTATTATCAATTTCCACTGTCTTGACTGTGTTGAAAACAATGATAATCATATTTTGTTTTAGAGACTTTGAAATTTATATTACTATAGTTATATAGTAGAAATATGATTTTCGTTGTGATAGGCATGCCTCAATTCTCAGTACTTGAGATGCCAATGCTGGGAAATCCAGAGTTCAGGCATCTCAGGCAAAGCAGCATGATGGTGTCTCAAAAAAAAAAAAAAAAAAAAGCAAACATAAAACCAAATAATTCAGCTTCTAAGGTGAAAGAGAAAGGGAATGGAGTTGGTGGGTATGGAGGGCATTGGATAGAATCTCTGAGAAGTTGGAATGGGGAAACTATTATTAACATGTAGTGTACAGAAATTGTTATCTCAATAGAAAGAAGAATTTGTTTCTAATGGAAAGCATTCACCATAAGATCTATATGTAATAAATTTAAGTGAACATTGCTAGTTTCTATTAAAATTTTAAGGTTCAGCTTTCTTGATATCATAATAAGCAATACAAATAAAGTAACTCAACATTTTCTCAAAAAAAAAAAAAAACAGAAACTGTGTTATATCAGTTTTTGAAACCAATAACCAGAGAGCCATTCTTTTGATTTGTTGACAAATTTGTTCTTTATAATCAAACTTAGACAGAGACAGAGACCAACATTGGAGCACTGGACTGAAGTCTCACGATCCAAAGGAGGAGCAGAAGGAGAGTGAGCACGAGAAAGGAACTCAGGACTGCGAGGGGTGCACCCACACACTGAGGCAATGGGGATGTTCTATCGGGAACTCACCAAGGCCAACTGGCCGGGGTCTGAAAAAGCATGGGACAAAACCGGTCTCGCTGAACATAATGGACAATGAGGACTACTGAGAACTGAAGAACAATGGCAATGAGTTCTTGATCCTATTGCACGAAATGGCTTTGTGGGAGCCCAGGTAGTTTGGATGCTCACCTTAATAGACCTGGATGGAGGTGGGTGGTCCTTGGACCTCCCACAGGGCAGAGAAACCTGCTTGCTCTTTGGGCTGAGGAGGAAGGAAGACTTGATTGGGGGAGGGGGAGGGAATGGGAGGGGGTGGCGGGGAAGAGGCAGAAATCTTTAATAATTAAATAAATTAATTAATATAAAAAAATCAAACTTAGAGATCATTTCACTTTAAACCAGCAATCCTTCTTTTAAGTACTGCTACTTTGGTACACGTGTTCAATATCTCTTGCTTGGGAAACTAATTCAAAGAGGTTTTCCGTCATTTTACCATCAACTTCAATTAGTATATTTTCAATAAAAAAAGATGTATCTTAATATTATTTTGAGGAAAAGATGAGAACCAGTTCGAAGTGAAACAGGAGTCTGGGTGAGGAATATTATCTAGGAAAAATATTTAGACATATACTGACACATAATTATGAAATTCCTATAGTAGAACTTACATATTGTATGCATGGTGCAATAGAATATATACTCTATAATCTTTACTTAACAGTTTTCTACAGTGAAAGCCATTATAATTCCCTTGAACATCTAGTAGCTTCTCTGCCCTGATCCTGTTTATCCATTTCTTTTATTCTGCACCTTGCTCACTCTAACCAGTCACTCTAACCAGTACCATTAATCTCAGTTTTTCTTGAAATAAAATGCCCTTGCAAACCTCTGTTTCAGATCTTGAATTTGATTTGTTTGCTCCCTGAAAGTTGTTTTTGAGGCAACCTGGTAAATATCTTCACCAATACAATTACTCCAATGGTCCCTCATCAGAAATGACACCCTCGGACACTTCGTTCCACAATTTCTCTACTACATTTTGACTTTAGTACTTATCTGTGTTAAAAGAAAAATATGGCAGCTATTTATATGAGAATATTTTTATAATAATAAAATGAAAGCCAGAAAACACTTAAATCCAGAGAATTACCAACTTCATATTTGAAGAGACTGCCAAAATGTGTTTTATAGACCCAAGTTACATAACGTATGTTTTTCACTTTGCAAATCCTATGATTTCACAAATGCATTGGACAAATATTACTGCTGCTAATAATACTAAAAGAACCATACATAAAAATGTAGAAAACTATTAAAGACAGGGATAATATTAATTTTCTATGAGAACAAGTCAATGCCTCCACATCAGGGTCTTGTTTTTGTTTTTTCTGTCAGCCTGGGATTGTATAACCTTGACTGAAACTATTATTCAATGGTGAAGTCCTTGAAATGTAATTGCAAAGGCAGGAACCCACAGGGAAATGGGGATCAAAAGCTCTCCTCACTCCAGATGCTACAAAGCCTTTCCTTCCAGATGCTGCCGATTTTGCTCCCCAGGTACTTTTAAATTAGGAATCTGTCTTAGCTGGTTCAGGAAGACAAGAGGTCAAGCTAAATAAGATGATTCACCTAAACCTATTTAAAAAGAAAATGACCTAGGAGTTTTATTGCTAGTGTAAAGGATTATTTACTGAATCAGATTGCTGAGTTTCTAAATATCTCAGCAGTTTGATGAATCTTGTTATCCAGACTTGATCAGGGCAGACACTGAAAATATAGAAACCTTTATCAGACTGTCTGAAATCTCAGTGCTTTGGAGAAATACTGATGAATGCTTTCTGTGGAAGAAGGAGAAGTACCCTATGGCTAGAATGTCACCCACATGTTTTTATTTCACTTTGTAGCATATAAAAGGTAACATAATTAGTCTTGCTGAGAGAGTAAGTGCTTATGAGAAATTTTGGAAGGTTCCTATATTTTTGTAAGTATTTTTTTTTAAAGAGTGACACGGTATTTTTAATTATCGATGCCATAAAAAGATTTATCAGTAAACTATTGTTCATGGCATGGGACTTAAAAGGTAGAACACATATAAAAACTATGTGCATTATAGCATTACTTCCTTACTCAGAAATGCATAATTATTTACAAATATTAATAATTGTTCTTACACATTATGTGAAAAAATGAGAAGGGAACTGGGAGATGTTTTGTGACTGTGTATTTCATATACCCTTGAGTGCTCCGTGTTATTAAGACAAAACAGTAATATTAGATGAAACACTGGCAGCCCACATGATGATAAATACAGAGTAATGGAAGAAGAGAGACAGAGACAGAACCAGGAAAGAGATTGAGACAAATGTCTGTTAAAATCATGGTAGTTACTAAAGTCTAAGTGCAGAATACTACTCAGAGAATAATAATAAAATTTCCAGGAGAGTTCTAAATATGCATAGCCAAAACAAACTATGGATATTGGAACAGTTTGTAATGCTTTGTGCCTCTGTATTCTTATTATTAATCAATGAGACCCAATGTGAGGTAATTAAATGATAGAGAAACTGAATCAATGCATTCTTTGGAGTGCTATAAACAAGAAAATAATGTTGAATATAACTTGGATCGTCATAATCCTATGAATTAATACGACTAAATATTTACAAACGAACTTATTGGAAAAACTAAATTAAATATAGCAATTTTGGAAAGACTAAATAAAGCAATCTAAAAGCAGTAAATCTACTTTTTATTCCCTTTTATTCCCATCGAAGGATGTCTTGTTGTTGTAAATGATAAAAACTTCCAGTTTTACTAATGCTGGAAGATATACAATGCCTATAGCTTCAGAAAACTATATGTACATGAATGAAGGGATGTACTCATTAATCTGGATTTTTACAAATATTTCAAGTACAGAAGATTTTTCTAAAGAATAAAGACATTCCAAGCTTATAAAGACACAAATACAGAAATTTTCTTTGGAAATAAAAACTTCTTTCTTCATCTTTAAACTTTAAAGTAAGATACTTTGAGAAGGAGTTAATGTTTGATATAAATTTAATGCATACCTTTTCCATTTGGGGGTAAATATTTAATAAGTTTAAGCCATTTGTAATTTCTTACATTTTTCTGTAATAGTGGAGATTAGACCTCAGACCTGGCACTTATTAGAGAACTACATTGCAGAATATTTGCCACAATGTATCATTTATTTATTTTTAAAGATATATTTAATTTTTAATTCTGTATATGTTTTCTGTCTGCATGTACATGTGGTATACACACATGTTCTGTACTACTTTTTCTCACAATAAAACAATTCAGTTAGTGGGGAGATTCTTTAAGCCTAAGAATTTTCTTAGTAGAGTAAAATTTCCTGTGCTATAGAAAAACTTTTCAAAACTTATAAAGTACCATCCTCTGCAGTATGGTGGTGGGTGTGAAGAAAAAAAGCCCTACCCCTCAATACCCCTACTGCCTTGAACTATCCAGAGAGCTGACCATCCCCTTTACCAGCTGCAACACTTGTCATAGTGAGTTCCGTGCCTCGTCTGTTCATCACAGTGGATCTGACCCAGTTTACGAAGACCCAGTGAGTGACCCCGAGAATATGAGCCTGAGAAATCTATTTATGCTCCTTATCTTCCATGTGAGATCATGGTCAGGGATGGATGTCTTTGTAACTCCTGCCTCTCCCCCCCCCCCCCCCCAATGTCAGAGATGGCATAGAGAGCTGGCTCTAAGTTCTTAAGAGCTGGGAGCCACTCCTGACCCACACCAGCTGCAACACTCAGGAGTGAAGATCCTGTATCTTGCTTGCCTGGGAAGCAAAGAAGACCTGATCCTGTTGGAAGAGGTATCAGTGAGCCTGACCCAAATCTGAGAGGAAGGAAGAGTAGTCCTTGCTGAACCTCGCAGTGGTGTAGGTGGGGGAGAGATGTCCTCCCTTTCCCCTCCAGGGTGCTTCCCTTCCCCCTTCCCCTTGTAGTGCTCAAGAAAGCAGGCTCTGCTCCTCAGCTGGGCAGACACTAAAGCTGATCCTTTAGTTAGAGGCACAGGTGATCTGGCTCTGAGTGTATGAGGGTGGGATAACTGGCCAAACTCTCATCTTCCATGTGGAGAGGGCAAGGGAAAGATGCCCTCCTCACTTGTCACTACCACCTGTGGAAGCAAGGATGCTAACCCTCTCCTTTACCCATTGTTGAACTCAGAAAAATGGGCTTTGCATCCTCATCTGGGCAGCGCAGCAGAACTGACTCTATTGGTAGGTTTATGAGTGAACAGGCCCCAAGACCATGAACATGGAAAGGTTAGCAGTGCCTCTCATCTGAAATATGGTGGTCTGGGTTGGGGAGAGACATGCTCTTCCGCTACTATGACACCTGTGGCAGGTGAGAGAGCTAGTCCTGAGGTCATAAGGGCAGGAGAGCTGTTCCTGCCCTTCACCTGATGGCCTTGCTATGGGAGAGCTGAGACTGAGGGCGCATACAAGCAGGAGAACCGGCCCCTCCTCTTGCTCATTGCTGTGCAGTGCTGCAAGAAGTGACTAATGTGAGCAATGCTGAAGGGGTCACCTTGATGGTCAAGACATGGAGAGCTGGCAGGCTGACAAGTCTTGCAACTAATGAGGCCTAGATTGAGGGTTCTGAGTTGACTGATGCCAACGTCCACCACAATTATACAATTATTATCTGTGGGAGCAGGTGAAGATGCTGGTCCTGCAGACCCAAAGTTGCAGGATCTCCATAAAACAGGGAAACAATAGGCTATCCAAGAGGATTCCTAGCAAGGTCCCCAAAGTGAAAAACAAAACAAAACAACAACAACAACAAAAAAAAAAAAAACAGAGGCCACAAAACAGACCAAAGACTTAGCAATGAACACTTGCAAATAAAGATATAGGGACAAAAGGAGATACTGCAGTGACTCACTGTGTCATGCTACAGCTTCCATGATGAAGAGATTAATATTTTTATTAGTTACAATGTTTTGTTATTTGAAATAAATGTTTCCTTAGGGCCACATACAAACTCTGATTTGTCTGCCTTCCATTAGAAAATGGAAATGGTCAAAACTTTAGGTAGAGAGATGAGTTGATACCAAGAACTAGTAAAAAAGGGGAGGGGGTAATTCCCTTGAAGTGTGTTCTGAGGTATGCTTAGGATATTGATATGAAGTGAACAGATTGGTTCTAGATGCTTCTTCTTATGTTCTACCTTATCACAAACTCAAAATCAAGGTATATATGGTACATGAACTGAACTGCTAAAAAGAGTCTTTTCTTTTCAGCTTAGGTATTTTGTCATAACAGTAGAACACAGTAGAGCAATTAAGACAAACACTATTTTGGACCTTGAATGTATCTAAAAATAGAGGGCTTGCTTAGGATAGCAAAAACTATGAGTGTAGCCGGGCGGTGGTGGCGCACGCCTTTAATCCCAGCACTCGGGAGGCAGAGGCAGGCGGATCTCTGTGAGTTCGAGACCAGCCTGGTCTACAAGAGCTAGTTCCAGGACAGGCTCCAAAACCACAGAGAAACCCTGTCTCGAAAAACCAAAAAAAAAAAAAAAAAAAAAAAAAAAAAAAAAAACTATGAGTGTAATTCTCATGATTGAAAACAGGAATATTAAAGCAAAACTAGCTTTTTAATTTATTTATATTTTTAAATTATTTCCATTGAAGATTATTTTTAATTAATAAGTTATTTAGATTTTGCATATATATGAATATTTTAAATCCTTCTAGTATGTAATAAATATTACTAACAAGAAAAACTCAATGTGGTTAAAATAGCTCAATTTATTTTATGTATTTTTACAGGCCAGCTAAGATATGGTTGTTCCTTGTTTTGCATTTATTTTAGAGGTCAGCTAGTGGATTAGCTGAAATTTGTTCTGCCAAATTTGAGTGGCCTTTCTAGTTTCTGAACATATGTCAATTTGATAGGAATTATGTTGATTAAACTGCGCTCCTTATATCTTACTCTCACTTGTCCTTGTTAAACTCGATATCAGAACCCTTGCCATAGGCCCCTCTTCAAATTATAGTTCCTTGGTTTATTGTGCAGTTCTGGGGGCTGTGAATTATTTTAGAGCTGGCACTAACCTTTTGAATATACGTTTTCACTCACAGGACCTTAGAGTGTTAGAGCATGATCATTTTTCAGCTCTTGCACTTTCTGTTTTCTCATCAGTTATGAGGAGTCTCTATCTTTTGATAAAGCCAACATGACATCCACCTTTTTTTTCCACCATGATGAATCATAACCATCTGAAATAGTCTCTTCCTCTCTTCAGCTGTTTCTTTAAGGCTTGTGATCCAGAAACAAACAATAGTAAAAGGAGAGACTTTAGGAAGGAAGGGATTTATCAGCATTGGATGGAAATAAAACGATTTCACACAGCGTCGAAGAAGTTACAGAACACACACAGTGTTAATATGGCATAGTCCGCTGAACAAAATGTTCCACAGAACCAGTTTAGAAGAACTTTAAGACAAGAACAAGAAGCTGTCCATGAGGACAATGAGATAACTTACTGAGAAAAATCTAGGAAATGACATACAAAAAGGTTTGAATATAATATTTAAAACTGACATTATCACATTTTTTAAAATATTGAATAAAAACTATAAAGCATACATTAATTGGAGGATTAACTTTACATTTTGAATAAACCAAATAACAATTTTTCATTCTTTCACTTGAGTCAAAGCTTTATTTCAATCATAGATGCTAAGTGTTTTGAAATTAACTAATACTTCTAACATTAGGGAAGCAGAGTTTGAAGTACCAGAATTTCAAGGACATTCGTATTTACTTATCAAGTTCAAATAAGCATAAGCTACATGAGACCTTGTCTCAAAAATAAAACTCTTTTGAGGTTTATTCTTACACAGATTGTACATCCTTTTTGGTATTTTATGATTAAACATGAATGTTTGACAATTAAAGAATTGCACCTTAATAACATATTAAAACTGCTGGCAGTCCTCTGTTTACCTTCAATTATAATTTGCATAATTCTTTATTAAACAAATATTTATCGAATCACTACATTTTGCTAGATAGCAGGAATTCATTATTAAGCATAATGTAATTCTCTTAACTGTGTGTTGACATAGGGAATTTGAATATATCTTTTAAACACACATTATTTGACTCTAACAAAAGTTTCTTTTAAAATATTCTATTTTTAAGTGAGTTTTGATAGAGAAATTCCCTTTTCTTTTTAAGAGAATACAGAATATACTTGTATTTTGCATGAATGAAAATAAAAAGTGTATTAGGAATAAAAACATTTTCTTCAAAAAGGAATTGGAAATAAAGATAAATGGTGTGAGTTTACATTGAAGATGACTTTGAGTCTAAAGTTACTGCTTAAATATTGGATTTTATTCAAAAATGAAGACATAATGCCAGTCTCCTGGATGAAAAAATATTTGCAACGATTCATTATTCCATAATTGAGGTCATTGGACTTGAAAATGTATTATGTCAAGATAAATTCAGTACTGCAATGTTTAATGTCCTTTCATTGTATAGAAGTTTAAATAACAATTTTCAAATTGAATAAAATTTCCTTTACTTATATCTTGGTATTGATCACCTAAAAATGAATGATAGAATCTTTGAATGAGCCAAGATAGAATAAATAATACAATATTTTCTCTAAATTTAACAAATATAAATGGACTGGACAATGTAAATGTTCTTTGAAATTGATAACTGTTCTTATCAGGCTACAAAGCTTTTAACTCTAACATAGTTAATAAACCTAAACCTATGTTAGAGTTGAAACTTTTCTTTTATTTAAACATGATAGAGACAACAACTGGGTCAGCAGAATAACCATAAAGATATTGGAAAATGGAGGAAGTCTGAAAGTGATGGACAGGAAAAGAGAAGAGGAAATTTCTGAGCTGATATCTGCTACTGGTAGATGTAGAAAAACATTGCGAGAAGGTCAGCCAATTTACTATTCACTGTTCATTGGCTTTGTCAGGCCTTTATTATCAATTTTTGACACACAAATTTTTATTATATTAGAACAATTTAGGTAAACATTACATAAACTTATACACATACACACACATAAACACGCTACACACCACACAAGCCCAAATCAAAAATTATACACATACACACACACCACATATATATATATATATATATATATATATATATATATAGAGAGAGAGAGAGAGAGAGAGAGAGAGAGAGAGAGAGAGAGAGAAGTTTGGGCAAATGTATGTCAATAAAAAATAATATGTTGGAAAAATAGAGCAGTTATAAACAGATTGTATACCAAAAATTACAAGTACAGCTTTTATTGTTTCAAAATTGTCTGCTATGGGAAGGCAGAGAGAAAGTGAGAAAATGTTGGTTACCTTTCCTTGCAATCAGAAATTAGTTATGATAAAATTGCAGATTAGAGGCCATTTCTTGTATTAAAGGGAAGTTTGTTAAGGTCTTAAAACATTGTTCAAACTTTAATTTTAGCTTAAATATTTATCTTTTGCAGAAAAATAATCTTGATCATAGTTAAATCTATTCAAATAGTCGGATTGTAATGGCAAAAATACAAATGCTGTGGATCCCCCAAGTGGTGCAGTGGCAGAAATGCTGCAGGTCCCCCAGTAGCAGCAGTGGGCAGTGGGCATGAAACCACAGCGGGCCATAAAGGCAGCAGGTCCCTTGGAAGAGCTGCAGCCATGGCAGGTGAGAGACCTAGATGGATAGGCACACCACACAGAGTGATGTTGAATATTTATTTAGTGACTTACAGAAGGGAAGAAGGGAGAAGAGCAGAGACACACACACAGAGAGAGAAAGAGAGAGAGAGAGAGATAAGAGAGAGGAGCAGCTACCTCTTTGGGAGAGGGACAGAGAGACAAAAAGTGAAGAAACTCAGGCTGAAATCTGAAGATCAGCTTGCTTCCATGGACAGGGAGAAAGTGGGTATGGCTTGTCTATTAAAGGGACATACAGACCATTACACATATTATCTTCATTGATTAGTATTTTCTACATAGCAAGCACACCTGGAGACTAATATGAAGGTACCTGACTCCCACTCAAAGACATGTTTATGCAATTGGACTTGTTTACAACCAGGGCACCTGAATTTAAAAGCCTTCCAGGTGATGCTGGATGGTTGTGGCATACACCTTTAATCCCAGCACTTGAGAGGCAGCAGCAGGCAGATCTCTGTAAATTGTAGCATGATCTACAAGAGCCATATTCAGGACAGGCTCCAAAGCTACAGAGAAACCCTATCTCAAAGAAAAAAAAATCAGGTGATAACAAAATTTTGCCAAGGGAGGAAAAGAGTCATCTAGCACATTCTCTCTTATAAATAATATGCACTTTGAGATATTTAAAATCTTTACCTATGATATATTTTAGTTTTGCTTCTGAGCACATCCATGGGCTTACCTTAAAATTACTACTTAGTGATCATTAAATCTATGAGGCCAGATAGATAAGTTTAACATACTTCCTCACTGATCCTGATCCAGATAGACTACTATACTTTAAAAGCAGTTGATGGTGATAATCATTTCTCATACCTCAATATGTAATTATTGTGTGTTTGCTGTTTTTTTACCTCTTAAGAAATTAAAGACATCAAAATTGCTACAGTTACACTCATATCTGTCTAACAATGCTTCACATAGAACTATGCTATTTTTGTGTAGCATCTCCTAGTGGCAAGCTGTCTCCTGCTTCATTAGTATTACATGCTTCTGTTAAAGCAAGCATAATATCCTCTCTTGTAATGCTTCCTAAGAAAGCATTGCTAGAGACCCCCAATTAGTGTTCTACTTAGGTATTGGTTTAATGATGGCAATTACCACTGATAATATTGTGACTACTTTTTAGGAGCTAAAGTAAACAGTCTGTCATTGAAAAAGGAAAGGCAGAACATAATGGTTCATATTATTAAAATAGCCTTATAATCTTGTCAGATGAACTGTAACACATTTGGGACTATTAAGAATGTGTTCACTTGGATTTGTTCCTATTTACTTAATGAGATTTAATTTATGTCATGTAAATTTTTCACCCTCATTCAGAATGAGGTCATCTTTGGACATTCACAAAGTTCCAACAGAAGGCTCACGATACCCATGCTCTAAACTAGATCATGAAATTCTCTGTTTAATATCAAACAACCAAACAAACATACACACACACACCACACACACACACACCACACACACACACACACACACACACACACACACAAACACTATTTACATAATGGAACTACTGAAAAACATGTGAGTAATTGTAGTCAGGAAAGTACAAATTAACAAAATGAGATTACCATATTTCTTATACTAGTATTTATTCTAAACAAGATGTGCAATTTTCGTTTTTTGCACAATCATACTATCAGCTTATGCCTTCCTGTTGATAGCCATTCCTGGAAGGCAAGGATAACATATCTTTCTAAATTGCATGTGCATTTGCATGTTGATTTCTGATGATATTTTTTTCTTTCTTTTGTTTTACCAAACACTTTTTGAACATTTGTACTTCTTCTTTTTGAAGAAATGTTTATTAGAATAAATTATATATTTGAGTTAATTTTTTATTCTTCAATTTTTAATTTACTTATTTATTCTTGATATTAATCTTTTATTTTGTATGATCTTTCATTGCTTATGTTTTCTTTTCTCTCCTGATTGATTTCTTTGGTCTAAAGTAGCATTTGTGCTTGATATCATTCTATTTGTATATTTTGGTTTTGTTTCTCTTTAGGTTTTGTCTAAAGTTTTCCTTATCTCTTCTAATTACCCAAACCATCTCCTTTTATCTTCTTCTTCAAAGTATTATGTCTCACACTTAAATTTCTAAATAATTTTGATTTAGTGTTTTAAACATTTGCACATAGATTTGTCATTTTCCCAACACAGTTGATTACCAATGTCTTACTTTTTCTTAATACCCTAGGATATTTGAATAATAATATTGTTTTTTAATTGCTTGATTTAAAATATACTGTCCTCTTCATTTGTGTAACACAGAGTTCAGTCAATTGTGAAGAAGATACAAATGATACTCTGACATAGGGAAGCAGTTCCACAAAGAACATATGAAAAGATATTTTCTACATGATGCCATATAATGAAGACATCTTAAATATTCATAGAAAGTTGACAAGAAGAACAGTGCGATTTTATCAAGTTTGGATTGAGGTGGCAGGAAATTCCTACTGTTGATAGTATCTGTTCATGTGGCTACATCTCATCCCAGCTGTCAAATGGTCAGGCTGTTCTGCTACTTTGGTAGTTGTGCTTAGAGATGCCTGATTTTTTTATAGTCCGTTTGCTGTCCCACACATCCATGATTCTTTCACTAAGTTTCCAACTCAGCAGGCTTAATTGTAATACTAGAATTGGCTACTTGATTGCTATTCCGTTGAGCAAGGCAGCCAGAGCACCAAAAAGCTTCTAACAAATAAAACTCAGACCATCAATAAAGCTGCTTGAATAAATTTCTGAGACCTTGTGAGAAAACTCCAAGTAAATAAAACAAGAGTTCTTTGTTCCTTCTATTTTTCCAAACCGTGTGATTTTTTTCCAATGTTTTTTCTTGCCTTTCCCGGATGAAATAAGAGGAGCAGGCTTTGCTTTGGATTGTTCATCATTTTATCCATTATTATTTTCAGAATGGTGTTTCCTAGCACAAGTCTTCCTGACTGTATACAGTCTAAACTCATGTGACCTTGCCCTTGTGGCTGTATGCAGCATGAACTCAAATGAACTTTGCCTAATATAATATCATCAGAATTATAAGTTATCTGATGCTTCGCATAAAGTTGGTTATAGAGTGAAACTAAAGTCTTCCTTATTTTTGGCTCCATTCTTCCAGGTTCACTCCTAAATCTGAGTGGTAACATCTGACGTCTGTCAGTGAGAAATTCTGATTGGTATACAACCAGATACATTTTACTTATTTACACTAAAATAAACATCAAAAGAAATATGCATAAAAAGAACCTGTTATTCACATAAATATTAATTTTTTTAAACATTTAAAAGTCCCTTAACAGTTCTCAATGTCTGATCAGTAATTAAGGGAGTGGTCAGTTCTCTTCATTTGCCTCATATTAATATGTAATATTGTGCATCAGAAAAGAACAATGTTCTAATCTTTCCACAAATCATCAGTTATCATATAGTCAAACACATATACTCTTCCTCATTTGTTTTATAGCTCTTATCAGCTATATTTCCATTTCAGAGCAATATCCTGAAGACTAGATTCTAAATAGTACTTCCTTAGTACTAAATTTACAGTCATCACTGTTCTCTCATATTTCTCTTTTAAACACAACTGTATTAAGACTCGTGGCTATTCGCTATAATCTGCTTGTTGGTGAGCAAATCTCAATACTATTAATGATAGTCTACTTTGCTGTTTTTATTGAAAATAGGTTCACTCTTTTTGCTATTTGTGTATTCTAAGTCATTATATACATTGACTGAAAAGCAAAGTCCTGAAATTCATATTGAATTATCTCATTTTATTTCTTGATTCTTGGCCTATAAGGAATCCTTAAAGTTTTCTGTAATATCATTCTATTTACATGCTCCACTCATCCTTCTATTTACTCTGGATAAGCATCCAATTTATTTGTTTTCTCACTGCAAAACCGTATATCCTCCCTAAATGCATATTAGTTGTTATTTCTTTTCACTGAAGAAGTGTAACTTTTGGGGAATAGAAAAAAAAAAACCTCCTGCATACACACACAGTATATAAATGTATTTCATGTTCTCTTATAAGAATTATCCATAAATTTATGCTTCTCATTCAGAGTAAAATGCTCTAGCCAGTTCCTTATAATTAAACTACTATAGTTGATTTCTAAATTATCAACATTTCTCAAAACATGTGGCCAAGTTTTTTTTTTTTTACATAATAACAAATACAATAGCAAAACAGAAGCCACAAACTCTCTTGCTAAGTCTCAACTATTTTTTTTCTCTTACAATTTTTTAATATAGAGTAATAGTTTAGGGGCTGTGTATTCAAACACATGACCCTCTGGTGGAATATTTTTCTTTCCAATCATAATATACTTCTCCTCATGCACAGAGGTTTAGAGATAAAATAAATATAAAATCCAATTTCAAAACGTCCAACCTTATTGAAAAGGCCTACCATCAGCAACAAAGTTACTGCAGCTAAGATTTCAAACCCAAGTTTGAATCATTCTACAACATATTAAAGCACTAATGACAGTAGTGTCCTCAGATTTCTAGACATAACTCTATGAAGGATAATTTCCATGCAAACCACAGTACCATTATCTCCACTCACCTAACCCACTAATGAGTTAGCATTTAAGTCCATTGTAGAATCCACTCACTTATAGCTCTCACTCTATACTTTCTAGAATAACAACTAACTAGAAAATACAGGCTAAATTTCCATTGCCACTACACCTCACTTATCTTTGCTTATTATTTCATATTTTAGGGTCTCAAATATCCTGAGTTTGTATGAACTCAGGGTTTTCATTTCTTTTCTCCTGTTTCTGCATTCTCTTCATGCATAATTTCATGTAGTTCAGTAAACATTAAAATCATTTATATTTGATGCTACATGTGGGAGTTAAAAGACAACTTTATGAACTCTTATTTTTTACGAGTTTTTCTCACTGAATTAACATCATCACATTTTCAGAGTCTTTGTACCTGCGATGCTACATAGCTGACTTTGTTTAATACCTTTTTAAAAATCAGAGTCCTTTAAACATTAGTTAAAAGAATTTGTATTTTTTGCAATCATATAATTTATGTGGGTGATAAATTATAATTAAATATACTAAGCATATTTGTGACACTAAAATATGTTAAATATTGTTGGAAACTACCTTACTAATAGAACCCTTGCTTGGCATAGTCATAGTCATGGATTTGATCCTCAGCATATAAAAGAAAAAATGTATCCCAGCACAAAATCTTAAAATTAGATAGCAAACAAGAAGACAAACCATAAAACGGTACTTCTAGAACCTTTTTCAAATTATTTAGTTCATTACTAAATTTTATTATACATTTTTTTACTTAACTCAAAATATTATCATTTACTTCCAGAATAATGAATTTCTGTTTTCCTTCCTGATTAATAGACTAATAAATCATTTATATATTTTAAGTCATGATTTTTCATATCCCTTCTACATAATCTTATACACTGTGTTTTTTTTGTCCATTGTTATATGATCTTTATTTAACTGTCTATATAATTTCCAACCTTTTCACATAAAATTTATTAAGTGACAGATGTACTTTCTCATGACTTTGGCATAGTTTTGTGTTTGCTAACACTTTCAATTTTATTCATTAATGTTTTTATTTTATATGAAAACCTACAAGGATTCAGTCATGAGGAAAAAGTTTAACTCAAGTACGAATTGAAAAATTAGAGAATTGGAAAATTTGCCAAAGAGCTTGCATCAGGCCCTCCATTAAAACTAGCATTATAGGAATTCAGCTCATCAAGTTGTGTCAACAGCTTTTTCCCCCTCATCTACTCCTCAAGACAACTGAAAATCCATTAGATTTGTAATATGTTGATCATAATGCTTTTATTTTCTATATTTTAATAATTTTTGTATTATATACATACACTCTCAAGACAAACTCATCATTATCTATAAGATGTATTTTATTTTCAAAGCTGAAACTTCCTTTTAATCATAATATCTTCAAAATTTTTCTTCTGTTATGCTAGAAACTACAAGGGAAGCAAAAACTTACATAGCTAAAGTCTTTAGAGATGTCTTTGTATTATCTCAAGGAAAACTGAGGTTAGAAATTATTGCTTGATAATATTTAAAAATCTATGATGTGTTACTCAATATATAACTGGAATGGGAAAATGAAGGAGCATTGTTCATGATTTCAAGAACACTTCATTTTTTTTATTTCTTATATAGTGTGTCCAATGTATCATACTGAAAGCTCTAAGTATGTTACTTTTAAAAAGGCAAGATGGTTGCTCTACTAGGAAGCTATAGATCTCTGAACAAGAGTAAATAACAAATAGAACAAATAATCTCTATGTTGCAAGGATATAAGTAAAATGTTCTATTTCCCTAATTGTAGTTATTAATTACACAGAATAGTGAAATAGAAATAGATAAGAAATGGCAGAAATGATAGAAATTTTAGAGCAATGCTTTGATATTAAAATAGAATAGACTAATAAAGGTAATGGTTATGTTAATCTGTTTTCACTTATAAATTGCTGAAGACTGATAACCTGTTTAATATAGCCACTCATCTCTCATGAGGTCATTATGATAACACTATTCTATTCAGTCATAAATATTATGGAGAAAATGTCCTGGAGACAATTTTCATGGACAACAATTTGTGACTTTAATTGTATAGTATAAGATAGTGAGTATATTTTTACAAATAAAAGCATACAAATTTGTTAAGATATTTATAAAAATCATAAATATTTTGTTTAATAATATTATTTTTGAATATCTAGTATTCCCTGGAAATTGGCATCTTGAACAACAAATGAAGTCAGAAATATCAAGTTTCACTGTTCTTTTGTAACTCAGTGGAAATTAAAGTCCTTCTGTGTTGTAACACAGGTGTGTTTTAAAGGCTTTCACATATCCAGATTTTTGCTTTAACTGCGTTTTCTTTCACATGAGAAAACCTCTGAGACACAAGAGGTTAAATGAATGATTAGAAGCAAGGTGTGTTTGAATAAGCATAATCTGAGTACAGAATGATGCCGCAAGACATTCCGTTAACACTTATTTATTATGACCTTTATACTGCTTGTATAAGCACGAATTTGTATGCTCATTTGTCTGCATTATTTACCAGATTCTTTAAAACTTTATTCAACATTGAAGTTTTTCTTAAATGGATCTTAACTCCAATTAATATACAGTATACAAAATAGCTTGTAGCTTTAGACTCTGGCCTAGTCTACATTTCTGAAGAATTTTTTGTTTGCTATATAATTGTCTTTGAAACCACTTTAAGTAAAAACAAATTTTTTACTTTTCCAAACTTTAAAATCAGTTCACTTGAAAATGTGTAATTAAATAATCAGAATTTTAAATATTGAAAAGAGAAAAACAAATGAGTTAAATCTTTTTGAACATGAGTAACTTTTAATTGCTTAAAATGAATAATATTTGTTCTATTTTGATACAGTACTTAAACTCTCAATTCTTTCAAAATATGTATTTTCCCCACCTTCTGCATTGTCTGCCTCTTTTTAACCTATCACACTAACCATTTACTTCCTGGCATTTTGTTCCTGCAACCCTTTCATATGAAGAAAACTACTCCTTTTAATCATATATAGAGCCAACATTCTAGAAACTGTTATGAATTGTGTGTGAGCTCTGAACATATTAATATCTATATGTGACTGAAAGTTTAATATTGTGGGGTATATGAACACCAGTCACTAGTGATCCATATTCTTTAGTTGTGAAAAGATTGTTTCCCATATGTTCCATTCTATAAAACATGATCACCACTTCCATCTTCATTAAATGATGCATTTTAACATTTAATTATTATTGCTATTAAAAATAATTTTGTTTTATGTAAAAGTCCTGATAACTTTCCATAAATTAAATTAATTTTTATTTTTAATTTCTACTTTATTTTTGATTGAATCTTCATTGCACATATGTTAATTTGGAAAAACAGGAATTTCATTTAGTGTTGAAATAATGAACACAAGTTTATATTTGATTAAAAGAAAAGGAGTAATTTTCAAGTTCTCAGTCTTATATTTTGTGTTTATTATATACTTACATCAATCTGCCTTTTCTTTTCCTCCTTCAAACCCTCTCACACAACCCTCTTTGCTCACTTTCAAACTCATTGCTTTTCTTTCCATTTATTTTTGCTCCTTTCATATAAATGTGTACTTATATACAAATCTAGCAATACACACACATACTGTTCTATTTATATTTTACATATATATATTTACATGTATGTTCTAGGGATTGAAGAGTCTCTATGTTTTTACACATAGGTTTTTACCTCCTATTTGAGTATTCAAATGTAGCAAATTAAATTTTTTATGAAATTCTTTTAGTCTTATATTGACAAGATATCAATGTCAGACTGTATTTGTCATAAATAAACAGACAGTAATTTGTGTTTCCATTATTTAGTGTGCTGATTTGTTTTTTCTTTAACCAAAGAAACCTTGTTACTAACATTTTACTGGTCCAGATGGTTTCTCAATTTTTGAATAATTTGAGTTTTTGTATTTGTTTTTTGTTTTTCGTGATCTTCATATCAACCATGCTCACATATGGCTTGAGTGTACAGTATTGGAATAGGAAATTATAATACTTTGTATTTAAACAGAACATAATTTTGTTGAAAGCTACAAAAATTTTAAATATATATTTTGAAAACTCTAAGTAGTTAATTAAAAAAGAAACAAAACCAATGAGTAATTGGAAATATTTTATACTCACATAAATCTATCTTTCTATCCCATGATTATCAGCAATTTTTAATGTTGCATAAAGGAGTCAATTACGAGTTTTAATATTCTTTCATAAGATAATGATTTTGAAAATGCCAACTTCATTTCTTTCTGCATTTAGGAAGAAATGCATTTGATTACTAGTTAAGTTATGGTGACCATTAATATGTAATGCTTTTAGATTTAGGAATCAGGTTTCTTGTTCTCCAATGATAACCTCATCTAGAAGTATCAGCTAGACTTTTACCCTCAGAGAGGGGAATTAGAGGAATTTCATTTTTTTAGACTTATTTATTATGTATATAATAGTGTTCTGTTTGTACCTACACAGCAGAAGAAGGCGCCAGATCTCATTATAGGTGGTTGTGAGCCACCGTGTGGTTGCTGTAAAATTCAACCAACGGTCTTAACTGCTGAGCCATCTCTCCAGGAATTCTTTTAATATCTTCAATCAGAAGTATCTAGGGGCAGTGTTTTGTAGACAGAGAAGCAGTGGGCAAAGTGGACTCAGGACTCCTGTAAGGCAGGAAAAGAGGAATATTCCTGATGGCATGGGAGAGACTGTGAAATTGCTGGTAGAGGAACAGTTGATGCAAGAGGCTGTAAAAGAACTAAACTCAGGTTAGCCATTTCCCGTATGTGTCCTAGGGCCCCATTGTTTTAGGAGAATCCATTATGGTTAGTGTAGGAGTGAAAGGAATGAAGGGCATGAGAAAAATAATCAATGTCGTAAAGTAACTTTACTAAAGTAAGTAAACAAACTTCCATCTTTTACTTTATTTGTTCTCAAATCTACTTATTTTCTTGCTATTCATTATTTGTTCGTTTTAAATGACTAGGTGTATTTTGAAATTCTGGTAAGATGTGTTCTCTCAATTCTAAGATTGGGGTATTTAGAAGAGCTATTAAATTCCAAAAGGAAAATTCAGTACACAATTACTTTTACATACCTAGTGATAATATTTAAATTATTATAATGGCATAGAGGAAAATAGGGGGAAGATAAGTTTGAATAAATTGTTGCATAGCATTCTTTTGTCACTTTGAATAATGATAATTATTATATATTTCCCTTCGTTTAAGACAAATATTGTATTATTATTCATGTAAAAAATATACTTACACAAAAACATATAAATAACATCATAAACATATAACCTAACAGTGACATTGATGAAGTATAAGGGAGGAACCCCATCTTTTCAACATGTAATATACAAAATACACATGATACAGCCAACATTTCTCTCTTCACTATCTTCAATTAGAAATATCCAGTTTGAAAATCACATTTTTTTTATTTTATTCTTACATTTTTAAATTTGGTGTGTAAACCTGAGTTAATAAGTACGATTTTACCTATGAAAACCCAAGCCCTGTCTTCCTGGATTAACGTGTATCTCAAGGAGAATTGTGGTTTAGTAACAGAACCAGTAGAAATCAAGAGGAAGAAAGTTTGTTACAGTTGTTTGTGGATTAGATAAGTAATAGTTACATGATTTGATAAAAACATCAGATTTAGTATTTTACTAATTACTATATGTAAGGACTTTAAAAGCTGATTTTACACTTTTAATATTCATTTACCCTCATACATACTAAGCAAAATAAATGCAGTTCAATTATTTAGAAACTGAAAATTCACTAAAGTGAAAGTTAGGGGGAAAACTTGAGAACTCCAGGACACAGTATGTTTGTGTATGTATGTGTGTATATATGTATGTGTATGAATATGTGTGTGTGCATATGTGTGTGAGTGCATGAATGTGCATTGGTGTTAGCTTGACAGTTTGTTTCAGGCCTTAGCATGTGTGTTTTTAAGACTTTTCTGCTCCACGGTGTAAGCTTTGTACTGATGAAAGCAAAATGGTGCATTATTGTTTGTTTTACTAAATTATCGAGGATATAGGAAATGCAACAGAGATAAGGAAATGGATTCTTTTTTAAAAATATAATAGAAAATGTGTAAAGGGTTATTTCACGCCTTATTTGATGTATTTCAAGGGAAATATAGTAAACAAAACTATGAGTCATACAGAAAATGATCATTTATTCCTATGTTGCAAATAATAAACTAAACTTTAACAAAATTAGAATATTAGCTTTTTATCTAATCCTAGCTGAGAGAACATCTAGAATAACGACTTTTTCTTTGTTTTATTTCACTCTTTCCATTGTTCTTAGTATACGAGGCTTTCTGCAAAAATTATAATATGGTTCCAAATTAATTAATAATGTTCATATAATCAATTCCCAATACTGGGAACATTTCACTGCCCTTGTCATGATGGTATTCTAGAGTAATTAAAATATAGTTGACAGTTAATACTCTGGTGAGATTCTCTTTGAAAAGCTTCAGTCAGCTATAAGATTATTAAAACATAGTTTTAATAATATAACTGCTAATATTATAGATTGTTTCTGAAACTCATGGAAATCTTATTTCCCACTTTAGATAATTAATATGATTAAGAATCAGTTCATGCTATAGAATCATATACTATCTATCTAGGTCTTCACTGTAAAATTAGTTGAAAATTTTGAAAACATATGTTGAAATTGTTGGTATGATATTTTTAAATGCTTACATTTTAAATAACAGTAAATTTATATTGCAAAACAGTGGAAGGATATAAATAATAATCAAGGATATTATATATATATATATATTAATTTCCACATAAATGCTGCCTACTAGTGTATGCTAGTGCAAAGTATTGCCCTTCACCTTGTTGGTTTGTAAAGATCCATAACTATTAATAGTAATGAATTTTAAAATAATTATGATTTTCACATATAGGAAATATTTCTTAATATTTTTATCACCAGAAATGAGAAATGTATTCACATTTGTATAATAACATCTTTTGATAATTCTCTGTAGGTATACTATTTATAAATGAAAGCAAATATGGAGAACATATTCTTAGAATTTACTCAACATTAGATAACTAAATTGAGTCTTAAGAAAGATAGTGCTATTTGAAATTTTTGTAAAACTGTAAGTTAATAGATGCAAGCATTCTTAACCTATAACATTTACGTTTCTAATTTGACACACCTAAGGCAAAAAAATTACTCAGTTTTCTGTGTAAACTTTGATGCTTACTCATATGATCCTGTTAAATGTATTTTGGCAGCCAAAGTCTCTGTTCTTCCTTATTCACTTGCCTTCTAATTCTCCTAATCTTTGGTTTTTAATAAGTCAAATACTTTTTTATCCCTCTTCATATAGATGAAGTAAGATTTCATACCATAACTTCTTGAGAACAATTTAAAGAAGAATTTTTATAAGAGTACCAAATTGCTCTTTTTTATTTTCTACTGAAAGTGGCATATTAAATTATTATATTATTATTATTGCTATCATTATTATTACTGTTATTATTTAGGGAAAGATTATGTTGTTAATATTCATGTTTATCAGCCTACCATAAGGCAACCCTAACTGTATAATTCAAGTCTAATATCCAAGAGGAGCCATAAGCTCTGATTTTAGAATGAGTTTACTCTTTTTATTTTTTATTCATGAATATAAAACCAAAATAGAGACTTAACTGGATGCACCCTTTAGCAGTATTTTCTCCTATGATCTTCACGCCTAGATAACAGGCCACATTTAAAGAAACTTACTCCTTCTGATAGAAAGATTCACAGTATGCAGTCAGTTTTGCTGCATATTATTCTGACATTATGTACATAGACATTTTCACTATCTTATTAATTTAAAAGGTTTCCTTTCTTTTAAATGATTAGCTATTCAAATTTTCAAAGTTATAGTTCAATTTTTCTTTTGTCATGTACATACCCAGAAAAGAATAACGGTATCTAAGGTGATAATTTCACCATTTAAGTATTCTGAAAATTCAGAGAACAGCTAACATTTTGTCTAACTAAAAGACATTTCAGAAAACATGTAGAATAACAATGTTTATTAAGATATTTATGAATAAATGCTTTAATTTCCCATGTCCTAAAGCCCGGCGAAAGTGGCACATGCCTTTAATCCCAGCACTTGGGCGGTGGAGGCAGGTGGATCTCTGTGAGTTTGAGACCAACCTGGTCTACAAGACCTAGTTCCAGGACAGGCTCAAAAGCAACAGAGAAACCCTGTCTTGAAAAAACAAACAAACAAAGCAACAAAAACAAACAAACAAAACAAAACTTGTTCTCTCTCTCTCTCTCCCTCTCTCTCCGTTTTTGTGTATTTTTGTGTGTATTTGTGTGTGTGTGCAATATACTTATTGGAGAAAGATTCCCATACTAAAGAAATACTGCATGATTACTGCATGACAAGCCTTCTACTATCTTATTGTTTGACTTATATGTAATATTTTCTTTAACTTTAATATTCCACAACTTACATGTTATAAAACTCTACTTGGTTTTGCTATACAGTATGGGTTTTTTCCTGTGTGGTTATTTAAATTATTGCAATGTTGAACAATTTTTATTTGTTTAATTAAAGTACTAAAGAGTGGTATTTCATATACAAATTTTTAATCTATTTTTAATCTATCAACAAATTTTCTGTCCTATTGAATGTGAGTTTTCGATAGCACATGACTTTTGATTATTTCATGCTGCTCTAGAATATTTGTTTCAATCCTAGGATCAGTGAAACCCCAGGAGAAAATGGAAAAGGGTATAACAATGGAAAGCTAGTAGTCTCCCACTGTACTCATTTATCTATACATCACATTTTCTTGTTCCATAAAAATATACCAACTTATTGATTGTGTTTTCTACTTATAAATCCTAAAAAATAGAAAGGTAGAAATTTCTGCATTGTGATCCATGAAACTTCATTTCATGTTTATATATATAAAATATTTTAAATTTTATAATGAAACTTTGTTTTATATTTATATAAAATACTTTATATATGAAATATATTTTAAATTTTATATATAAATGAAGTTTAATGTATATATATTTCCAACTATTATAGACAATTTGAATTAGGTATTTTATAGATCACTATTTATTACACTTATAAATTCAGAAAAGATGTCTCTTGCATATTCCTATATCCACAAGTGCAACATGCTATTGTTAAAGATCAAATACTTTTAACTGCAGAAGTCATTAATATTTATAAAGATATAAATACTTTAGTTAAATATTTTGAAAGATAAACAAATTTGCATTATTAGAATGGGATAAACTGTACAGAACTTCAAAACCGCAAACAGAAGAAAAATATTCAATTGAGATAACATGAAATATCAACACAAATTCAATGACACATCTTATGAACACAAATAAAAATTAAATTTCTAACAGAGATTAGATAGTTTAATTATTAGTATGAGTTTAAGTTTGAGAAACAAAATTAAAACATACCTAGCAATAAATAGTTTTTATCACTTAGAGCAAAATTCCCCACCTATTTCACACTATAATACACACTATTGTACTAAAATCATTAAGAAACAGATATATTGTTAAAAACAACAGTCACCAAGTATCTTCAAAACAAATACACGTGAGAGGACCTAGATAACAAGCCAATAGTGTCTTTGTCACACAATAATAGAATGATTCAGCAAAGCTGAAATAGATATTGTTAGCATTCTAGTGGGTTTCATGTTTTTTCTGAGGGGTCAACATAATACGGGAAGTATGTCTTGGCAACTGCAGTAGCAGAGAGTTATGACATCAGCTAGAAGTTTCTGGTAGCTGTTATGCTGTAACTAAACATTTTAGTAATGAATGAAACTAAAATGAAAACATTGGAAAGAATGTATCGAGAAAGTTGTCTCATTGTGCTAACTATGTCCTCAAGTATGACGTCATTTACATCGTGGTTATAAAAGCACTCTGGCTTACTGATTCAGGTTAATTTCAGCAACACCTCAAACTAATGCTAGAAGCCTGAGCTGAAACACAAAGAAGTATAGCAAGCCCTGTTTTTCTGATGGTCTTTCATTACAAATAAAGAGGAAAACTCCTCACTGGTATAGGTCTTGCCAGCAGTTAAAAGAACGAAAAAGCTTCCATTCATTATAAGTTATAAGTTAAGGGATAGTTTTCTTAAAATATACAATAATGTATTTTAGAAGCTCAAAGAGTTGAACAATACCTAAGAACATACTGTCCAATAATGAAGACTGAACGACTGAGTTTAGCAATATGTGAAATTAGACTCTCATGGACATTAAGTGATTGTGTTACTCATCATTCCTGTTCACAAAGGAATTAAATGATTCTAACATTTTTAGATCTTCCTTTTAAAGTAGATCTATTTGTTTTCCTTTTATGCACACAAATATTTAGCTTGTAAGTATGTATGGGCACCAAGTGCATGTTGGGTGCCAGCATACGTAAAAGGTGTAGGATACTCTGGAATTGAGGTGTGGCTGTTTGTGAGACAGCATGGGGGTGATGGAAACTGAGCCTGGTTCCTCTGTGACAACTTCAGTTTAATTTAACTCAATCATTTTCAGTAAAGATTTTTCAATTAAGCACCTTTCAAAACATCATGCACAAAATACTTGAAAAATTACCAAAGTCCATAACATCATCTAACTAATATTACGACAGGTTCAGAAACATGTTGTTTAAAACTCTATAAATAATTATTCTTTGAGGTCAGGTTGTGCACTTCTAACATGGAAGAAGGCTTTTATGTTTTATATAAATAATCTGTCTCATTCTTCAGAAATCAGCCACCCTGACTGACAGAATGATTCAAAAATGCTCAAAATCCCATAGAAAAATTTCATTTCCTAAATTATAGAAGTATGTTTACATGGGGGCAGTTTCTATTCCCTGAGGTACTTTAGTCTTTGGAAAGCTATTTACTATATAATAAATTAATGGAGCTGTTTGGTATATTGATTGAGGAAATTATACTTTTCAAAAATCATATTAGAATAAAATATAATAGTGTATTAGAGAAAGAAACAATAGAATATATTAAAGGCAAATTTAACAGATGTATTTATTATGGGCCATAAATTATTATTTAAAACTTTAACTAAATATTGACTCTTTACTTTTGGAGTCTGTTCTATTTCAAAATCATGCTATTTTCTTTTCAGTTCTGCTTCTTGACAAATTAATGGATAATACTAAGTGGACATGAGAAAAAATTTATACTCATTTTATTATTAAAAATTAAGTAATACAATTATTTACAGAGACAACATTGCAGAAAAAAGCTGTTTAGAGCTTTAGATTTATCTTGTTTCTCCATATTTTTATTTCACCATTCGTATTTATTGGAAAATTCTAATTTCCACTGAAGAACCATCTTCCTTGTCTCCTACTGATCTTCTACGTCAGACTCTCTTACTACTTTTATTTGTTTTCTTTGGAGTTGTCTTTGTGGTTGTTATTAATTAATTTCACAGGAGAACAGAAGTTGGAATCATAAAATCTGAGCCCAATTCAATACCCTTAATATCTCAGTCTATTACACCATTCAGCATTAACAACAAACTGTTCTGCAAAGATGTTTTAGGAACTATCTAACTGACAATTATCAGAATAAGCCAGTTCCTTCAGGTTTTATCCACTGTTGTTTTTGTAGTGCTCAGGGCATGACTAACAACATAGAGGATAGGTAATGTGAATGGATGAAAAGGGGAAACTAGAAACCTGCCTGGTATGTGCAAATGAGTATCTTGCAAGAGAAACTGGCAGTATACAGGGTGTCATAAATACTGTGGGGACTTACTAGAGAATGCAAAAAGAAAGACTATAAGATCTCATCTCCAAGGATTCTTAGAAAATTCCACGTCTGTTTATTCTGGAAGCACTTCCCTGTATCATCAGTTCTTCTGGATGAAGGAAACTCAGTCTGAACTGAGGGCAATGGATGCCTTCTACGACCAAGGTGAGAAGCATTTCCGGAGAGCGTACAACCACCACGCTTTGCTATTGTTGTGGTAAATGGAAAGGAAATGGGTATCAAAAACAGTAGGAGAGCCTGGAGTTGTAGAGTAGGGTTTTGTATTATATGTGCGAAACCTTGAGCTCCATGGCAGAATTGAATAAAACAGGGTGTGTTGTTGGTGTTGTAGGTCTTTGAATTCAGCCTGTGGGAGAACAAAACAAGAGAATCAGGAATTCAAGGTTATCCTTAGCTACATTGGATATCCACCTGGTCTACTTGAGATCCTATCTCAACAAACTGTGTGTGTGTGTGTGTGTGTGTGTGTGTGTGTGGAGAGAGAGAGAAAGAGAGAGAGAGAGAGAGAGAGAGAGAGAGAGAGAGAGAGAGAGAAAGAGAGAGAGAGAGAGAACAGTGGAGATACCAAGATGAGAACACTTCTCTAAGAGTTTTAGCACTAAAAAATGTAACAGGTAATGAATGGCCTACAAGAGGTCTCAGAGGGTACATTTTTAAATACGTATCCTGCAGTACTGACCTGAGTTTGACCACCAAGATCTATTACATGAGTTAAAGACTTCCGAATGTAGCATTCTGACACACACACACACACACACACACACACACATGCATGCAGGCACATACAACAGAGGAGTAATAAAAATAAAACATTTTTCTATTGATAAGGTGTAAGAAAGAGAAATACATATAGGAAAATATTTTTAAATGAGACAGAATGGAGTGCTAAGATCAATAATAGACAATTCAAAACAGGAAAGAAAATGAGCGAGAGGTTAGAGCATGAAACAGGCAGAAGGCAAAATGAGCCTCTCAAGAGCATCTGTGCAAACCAGCGTCAGGTCCCCAACCTGATTTGGCCAATCCACTTCAGAGAAGGGTCTTGATTTACCATAAAGAGCCATTACAGGCTGCATTCATTGTAAACATGAAAAATTTGCCAATCACATTTGAGTCACAACCAGATTCCTAACTAGATAATATCCTGAGGCATTACTAAATAATTATCACTCTGGGTAGTTCATATCCTCTCAGAGTCATCTTTTTCAAATTCAGTGATTATGCTCCATGCTTAACTTCTTATCAAATGTAATTACATTAAGTTTATTTTATAGTTTGTTAAGCCAGCGCCATAATAACTTTTCATCCCTAGATTAATTTCCTTTACGCACAACAACAAGGCTTGCTCCAAGCAGCACAGCTTTTGAGACTGTTATTATGCATGCACAGATGCATCCTGCCTTTGCCAGTGTCTGTGATTATCCATTAAAGAATTCTGCATATACTCATTATCCACATGAGAGTGTTCTTCTTCGGCTTTGCGCTGCTCAGAAGTGAGACCTCCTGTAAATTACAATTTATATGTAAAAAGAGTTTATTTTAGGAATGATCATTTTTCAACATTAAGGGATCCATATCTTGGTGTAGCGCATGCATAACTTCCAGAGTGTTAATGAGAGCTGCGTGTGGACATCAATAGACAACCTTTGGTCACAGACAAAGTATCCAGCAGTGCGAAAGGCATATTCACTTTCTGATCTAGCAGTTATCAAAATCAGCATGAACTCTCCTTTCTCAGGTAAGAACTGCGAGATTGGAAATCCTATTCTGGCCCCTTAGGGAATGTAATAAGGAAGTCAACCAGGAGAGATCATAAAATATTTATGAAAAGCTCACATCTATATTATGCCCTACTCTGTTCTGTGATGCAAACAATGTAGAGAACAGACCTCATTCATTTTACATGGTGTATAATATGAAGGAAGGGGGAGAATATATACCCCTGCAATTGTATTTAAACTAACCATCAGAACAGGGCAGAAGTGTATTTAAAATCCCACTTATTATGAATTTTCTCCAAACATTACTCATTTAACATCACATATATTTAAGCCTCTGAAACAATTAACAAGAAATAAAACAAAACAAACACATTATTTATGTTCAAAAACTATTTTGAGAAAGATATCTAAAGGTTAGAGGAAGCTATTTCATATGCAAAGTCCTTTAAGAGATAGAAAGAAAACTTAAATAAAAAATCTTTTGTAGAGGACATTTTCTGTTGTGAAACTACTATGTATGTATATTGAAGGAAAATGAGAGGTGTGAAACTCACCACTTAAGAATGTTAGTCAGGCTCTAAAATGAGATGTTAAATGGATTATGAAACTTTCTTTAAGAGACTATTATACCTACTTAAATTTATTGTATATGATCACTGGGACAAACTGATATGTTTTAGGCTTGATTTGAGAAGTGTCATAAGGACTCAGGAATGTGTGACTGAAATTTAATTAATAATGTTTTTGTATATTGGATTATTGTCTAGATTACTCTTTGTGAAAAAATCTAATTCATTATATATACCTCATAAAAATTATAAAAAATTGTTTCAGGAAATAGTTGCCAAATACCAATTATGGAGGATCCTATTCAGGCAAAAAGGTGCAGGATGATATTTTTCAAAATATGTTCGATGATCAAAACTCGTTACAGAAAATTCTCAAAGAATCAATAACCAGAAATTGTCTCACCACCTTTAATCCAAACATTCAATAGGCAGAGGTAAACTAATAATTTGAGATCAAAGTCAGCCATATATATACTAAGTTTCAAGATAGTGTTGGTTACATAGTGAAATGCAGTCTTAAAAAAAGAAAATAGAATTAAAGAAAAATATTCTTTACAATGTCAAATTCTTCCTAAAATAGCAATGTATACCATATTTAAATAC
Source organism: Chionomys nivalis (assembly GCF_950005125.1). Taxonomy (NCBI): domain Eukaryota; kingdom Metazoa; phylum Chordata; class Mammalia; order Rodentia; family Cricetidae; genus Chionomys; species Chionomys nivalis. Next base: position 26,755,125 of record NC_080097.1, on the reverse strand, counting down.
AGTATCTAATAATTCTTTAATTTTACATCTAAAATCTTTGATAAGGAGACAACTGGATAGATAAACATGAATTTTAAAATGTCTAGATAAAATATGAGAGATAGTTGACTCATTTTTCTAAAACAAATCTTTAGTAAACTTCTGGCTAAAAATCATAGAATAATAAGAATTAATTAACTGTCAACAATTACAGAAAACAGCTGGGCAGTGATGGTGTACACCTTTAATTCAAACACTCGGGAGGCAGAGGCAGGCAAATCTCTAAAATAAACCACCCCCCACACCCCCCCCCACAACAACCACACCCACCCACCACCCCCCCCCCCCCCCCCCCCCCCCCCCTCTGGTTCGAACCTGATCTACGAGAGCTAATTCCAGGACAAGCTACAAAGCTAGAGAAACCCTGTCTTGAACAATTACAGAAACTGTAACGAAGCATAGCCCCACAAGTAACCCTGATGGAAAAAGAGAAAAAGTCAATTTTAATTTAAAAAAAACCTATGAATATGAAAATCACAGTAAATAAATTTGTTCAGGAGTTGTCTGTTTTGATTCATAATCATTTTTCTTTCATTTTTAGATTACTGGTGAAAATGGCTTGTTTAAAAGAGAAATCACCTTCCACTAAATTAAGTAAACATTAGTTTCTAATGATAGGGTTCTAAAATTGTCATAAATGTCTTTGAGTCATACATGTATTGTGTCAATGCAGAAGTGAAGAACAGGGCACGCTTCTGATACCCACATGATTAGAAAAGCAATGAGAGGTCTGAAGTCTATTCAAAAGGCAAATTAAGGTGGTATGAGTCCTGACTTTTCAAATAATATGATTTCACACCTTAATTATCTGCTGATTATACTAGTAAAAAGCTTAAAAATTAAAAATAAAGCTATACACATAACATAGGTCTCAAATTTCTAGGTATCAAAATCTGAAATAAATGAGTAATTAATGTCACTATACTCTTTCTAATATATTAAATTATATGTCTAGTACTTAAGAATATATTATTTCAAATTCTGGTTCACTAATTAATTGTTGCAACTAACTGGGAATTAAGCTACATAAAACTTGTGTGCATGCTGTGACACTGTCGTAATTCATTTAAACTCTAAACAACATATCTACAGTTACCTGAGAAGAAATTATCTTTTCAAATTACTTTTCTTTTATTGAAAACAGATATTTCTTATACAATATATCCAGACTATAGTTCCCCCTCCCTCCACTCCTAGTTCCTCACCACATCCTCTCCACTATTCAGCCACAGAATTTCTGTCTGTCATTAGAAAAATACAGGCTCTTAAGAGATAAAGCCAAACATTACAAAGTAAAATATTAAAAGATAGAAAAATGCCCACTTCACCAAGCCTGGGTAATGCAATCAATAAAAGAAAAACAGCGAACTATAGACTCGATGTCCATTGTTTATGGCTCCCAATGTCCAACTGAAGAGCAGAAGGAGGAAAAAGATGAGGAAGGAAGTCAGGACTACAAGGGGTTGGTCCACCTTCTATGACAGTGAGCCTGATCTAATGGGAGTTCAGCAAAGCCAGATGGACCAGGACTGAAGGAGCATGTGATCAAACCGGACTCTCTGAATGTGGCTGACAGTGGAGGCTGACTGAGAAGCCAATGATAATGGCACTGGGATTTCTCTCTACTGCATGTACTGGCTTTGTGGGATCCTAGTCTGTTTGAATGCACACCTTCCTAAGCCTAGATGGAGTGGGGAGGGCCTTGGGCTTCCCACAGGGCAGGGTACCCTGACCTCTCTTAGGACTGGAGGAGGAGACAGAAATGGGAGGTGGGGAGTAAGTGGAAATTTTGAATGGTATTATTTATAAAGCAATAAAAAGAAAAAGAAAAAAAAAACAGTCTCAGGACCAGGCACAGGAATCAGTAGGAACATATTTGTTCAAACAGGAGTCCCATAAAAACTCCACTAGATGGAGGGGGGAGGACCTTGGACTTTCCACAGTGCAGGGAACCCTGACTGCTCTTAGGACTGGAGAGGGAGGGGGAAAGGAGTGGGGGGTGTGGGAGGGAAATGGGAGGCTGGGAGGAGGCGGAACTTTATTTTTTCAATAAAAATTTTAAAAAAAAATTAAAAAAAAAACAAAAACTCCAAGCTGAAAGTTATATTCTATAAGCTGAAGACCTGGCGCAGACCTGTTTAGGCTCTCTGCTTGCTGCCTAAATCTCTGTGTGTTCATAGGAGACATGATCAGTTGACTCAAGGGTTGTGTTCTCTTTGTGCACTCCTTTTCCTCTCCCTCTTACCTTCAGCCTCCTTCTTCTTTTACAGGGTTCTCTAGTGTTGAGATGAACGATTTGATGGATATATCACTATATCGCATTTAGTGTTCTGTGTGACAAGGACTCTGGGAAGTGTCTTTGCATCTGTTTCTGTGTGCTACAGACTGAAGCTTCTCTAATGATAACAGAATAAAGCTTAAATCTAGAATTTTAGCAGAATATTATTAAAAGTCATTTTATTTATATTTCTTTTAGACTAGTAGAATTTGTTTTTACTCTAGGACTCTGGGCTATCTATTCTAACGTACTTGGTCCCCATAACCATGTCAGGTATTGTTTCCATCTTAAAGAGTGGGTTTTAAGTCAAAACAAATGTTGGCTGACTGCTACCACAATTTCTATGCCACAGTTGGCCTATCATCTCCTCAGAAAGACAGAGTGTATTTCAAATGTTTTGTGGCTGGGTTGGTATTTATGTTTCCCTCATGGTAGCCTGCAAAGTATCTTCTTGTTAGAAAGGAACTAGAAAATAGGAGTTATTGCTTCCTGTAGGCACCAGTTCATGTTCTCCATGTTCATTATGTTGTGTGGGTGTTCTCCTTGGCAATGTGGTCCTGATGTCAGTTTGTAGAGAGGAACCCACTGTCTTAGAAACAGCTTTGGTTGTTTGGAGATTTCTCCAGGAACCCCCTGATCAACAATTCAGTTTAATGCCACCCAGTCTGAGTCCTGGAAGCCTCCGTTGGTGACAAGAGATGACCAGTTGGAATTTTATATCTAGCATTATTAGGAGATTTCATTAAAATCACCGTCATATACTTTACGAAGTTTCTACTGGACTAGGTTTCCACATCACCTCTCAAATGCTTCTCAATTCCAACTCTCTCTCAAACATTTGCTCCCTCAACCTTCTAGCCCCCTACATCTCTCCACCTGATATTACTGTTTCCACCCTACCTAATCACAGTATGCCCATAAAATCTATTCTATTTCCCCCTCCCTGAGAAGTTCAAATGCTCCACCTCCAGTTGCTGCATCTGTACCTATGCTGTGGGACAATGGTCAGTACCCTGTCACTTGTATTTTAAATAAATGCTGATTGGCCAGTAGCCAGGCAGAAAGTGTAGGTGGGATGACAAGGCAGGAAGTAGAGGCAGGGCAACGAGAAGTCTGGGAAGAAGGAAGTTTCAGTCTAAAGTCATCACCCAGACAGAGAGGAAGCCAGACACAGAGCAACCAAGATGTGACTGCCTCATGGAAAAAGGTACCAAGCCACGTAGCTAACACAGGCAAGTATTATGGGCTAATATAAATTATAAGAATTAATAAGAAGCCTGAAATACTTACTATGCCAATCAGTTTATAATTAATGTAGACCTCTGTGTGCTTTCTTTGGCACTTAACGACTACGGAACCAGCCAGAACAGAAACTTCAGTCAACATAACTAACCTCTCTAGGTTTATGGATTATAGGTTGTTATCATTTGTCTAATGGCTAACATCACATATAAGTGAATGCATACCATATTTGTCTTTCTGGGACTTAGTTACCTCACTCAGGATGATTGTTTTCTAGTTTCACCTATTTGCCTGCAAATTTCCTTTATGATTCTGTTTGCAATGTATCAGAGTGATATTCTACTGCAACTTTCCTTCCCCCAACACATCCCAGTATCTAATCCACCAAATCCTGTAGGCATTAACTGAGGCCTTGCTTGATATTGTTTATGTTGGTTATAATTCTAATTTTATACTTCATATTTTTCTTATTGTATATAGTTGTGTATTCTGTTTGGACCTCTCTTACTTAGACAAAAGTGGGAGGTGCTGTGGGTGCTCCCTCAGCCAATAGACTGTAAGATACCAGCCCACATAGGCATGGTCTCTTGTAGTATAAATACAGACATGAAATTTGGCAGTCTCTCTCTCTCGGCTGTTGCATTCGCCTCCTGATCCCCATTCGTGCAGAGGACTGTTGTTCTGTGAATCTACCTCTAAATAAAGAATCCTTCATTATATTCAACTTCATATGGAAAAACATATGAAGTTGAGTATTTCTCTTCCAAAGTCTGTGAATAACTAATTGGGATTTTGATAGGTATTACATTAAATTTGTATTATGATATATTTTTAATTCCTTTCTTCAAGGACTTAATGGTATTGTCATACAGGACTTTGACTTGTTTGGTTAGCACTACCCCAAGATATTTCATTTTATTTGTGGCTATTGTGAAGGGTGCTGTTTCTCTGATTTTCTTTTTCAGTTGATTAAAATCTGTACGTAAGAGGGTTTCTGGTTCTTTTTTCTTTGTGAGTTAATCTTATATCCTGCCATGTCACTGAAGGAGTTTATCAGCTATAGGAGGTCACTGGAAGAAGTTTTCATGTCTGTTATGTATATAATCATATCACCTATAAATAGTGAAAGTTTGATTTCTTCCTTTCCCATTTGTACCCTTTGATCTCCTTTTGTTGTCTTATTGTTCTAGTAGTACTTCAAGTACTATGTTAAATAAATTTGAAGAGTTATTTTAATGGACTCACTTCAGATTTCTCTCAATTTAGTGTGATATTGACTGTTGGATTACTGTGGGTTTGCTGTATATTGCCTTTATTATGTTTAGGCACAATCCTTGTATTCCTGATCTCTCCAAGACCTTTTTCATGATTTTGTGGAAGGCTTTCTCAGCATTTGATTATATGATCATGTGTTTTCTTTTAGTTTGTTTTTTATGGTCATTATATTGCCAGATTTTCATATGCTGAAAAATCACTTCATCTCTGGGATCAAACCTACTTAGTCATGGTGGATGATTTTTCTGATACATTCTTAGTTTCAGTTTGCCAGTATTTTATTGATTATATTTGCATCAATATTCATGAGGGAGATTGGTTTGTAATTCTCATTTTTAGTAATGTCTTCATGTAGCTTAGGTATCAGGGTAAATATAAACATATGAAAAGAGTTTAGCAATGTTCCTTTTGTTTCTATTGTGTAGAAGAATTTTTCAGAGTATTTGTTCTAGCTCCTCTTTGAAATTCTTTTGGAATTTTGTGCTGAAGCCTTCTGGCCCTGGATGTATGCATGTATATTTGTGTGTGTGTGTGTATCTTAAATTATTTATCTGGTCTAGATTTAATTTTGGTATATAATAGCTATCCAGAAAATTGTTTATTTCCTTCATATTTTCCAATTTAGTGAAGTACAAGTTTTTGAACTATGACCTCATGACTCTCTGGATTTCTTCAATATCTGCTGTTATGCCCCCCTTTTCATGTCTGATTTTGTTAATTCTCTCTCTGCTCTTTTGTTAGTTTGGATAAGGGTTTGTCTATCTTATTGATTTTCTCAAATAACCAACTCTTTATCTCATTGACTCTTTGTATTGTTTTCTTTGATTTTATTTTATTGATATCAGTCTTTAATCTGCTTATTTGCTGACTTCTACTCTTCCTACATTGGTTTGCTTAATTTTGTTCCATAGCTTTCAGGTATGCTGATAAATTTCAAGTGAGAGTTTTCTCCAGCTTCCTTATGTAGGCACATAGTGCTATGAAGTTTTCTATTAGTGCTGCTTTCAAAGTGTCCTATAACTATGTGGTTCATTTATTTTCATTTAATTCAGGGAAGTTTTTAATTATTTTGTTTATTCCTTGAACCAGGGATGATTTGGTTGAGTATTGTTCAATTTCCCTGAGATTGTCTGCTTTCTGCAATTAGTGCTGTCAAATTCTATTTTGAAACCCTGGTGATCCAATGAGATGCAGGGTTTTATTCCACTTTGTTTGTATCTGTTCAGATTTGCTTTGATACTGAGTATGTGATCAACTTTGGAGAATGTCCCATGGAGTTCCTGAGAAGGATGTATGTTATTTTTCGTTCTGGTAGAATGTTCAATAGATGCCTGTTAAACCTGTTTGACTCATAACATCCGTTAGTTCCTTTGTTTTTCTATTAAGATTCTGTCAGGCAGGTATAACCAGTAGTTTCAGTAGGGTACTGAAGTCTTCTACTTTCAGTGTGTGTGGTTTGATGTGTGATTTAAACTTTAGCAATGTGGTGTATAGATGTTCAGAAATGAGACTTCATCTTGATGGATTATTCCTGTGATAAATAGAGGATGTTCTTCTTCATCCCTTTTGATTAATTTAAGCTTGAAGTCTATTTTGGTGAATATTAAAATAACTTCACCAAGTTGCTCGTTAGGTCCATTTGTTTGTAAAATCTTTTCCCAATTCTTTAATCTGAGGTATGTCTATCTTTGAAGATGAGCTGTTTTCTTGTATGCAGCAGAAGGACAAATCCTGTTTGTGTGTCCATTCTGTTATCCTGTGTCTTTTTAGAGGTGAATTAAAGTCATTGATATTTAGATATATTAATGGCCAGTGATTGTTAGTTCTATTATTTTTGGTTTCATTATTAGTAGTGGTATTATGTGTGTTTTCCCCTTCTTTGGGTTTTGCTAGTTTGGGATAATCTATTGCCTGTGTTTTTACAGGTGTAGTTAACTTCATTGGGGATAGTTTTCTTTATAGCACTTGCTATTGGACTGTAATTGTGGGTTGGTATTGTTTAAATCTGGTTTTGTCATGGGATATCTTGCTTGCTCTGTCTATTATGTTTGAAAGCTTTGCTAGATATAGCAGTCTGAGCTAGCATCTGTGGTCTTTTCGTTTCTGAATAACACTTATCGAGGACCTTCTGGTTTTCGTTATTTCCATTGAGAAGTAAGGTGTAATTCTGATATCTGCCTTTACTTAGCATTTTTCTTTAAAATACCATTTGGGGGCTATAAAAAGACTCAGGGTTTACAAACATTTGTCCTCCCAGAGGACTGGAGTTTGATTGCTACTACTTATGTGAAGTTGCATGCAAACAACCCTTGCAAACTGGGTATGGATCTAAATAGATCTTCAAAAGGAGAAATAAAAATGGCTAAGTAAAAGCTTTTAAACAGCTGATCAAAGTCACCTGACATGTTGTTGCATCAAAAGTTTTTATTAATTATGCTTTTTACAAAAATTTCTATTCTCATCAAGATGTTACACCTCACACCTAGGCAACAACACAGAACTATAGATAAAAGAGGAGATCAGGGAGCAAGGGAGATATTCCTCCTTGGGAAAAACAAATCTTTTGTTTATACAGTGCCAAATAGTCTGTCTTTTGAACATACATGAAAGAAATTTATGCAAACTCAAAAAGTCATTTAAGAATATATATGTATATACAAATACATATATGAATGCAGTAGCATTTAATGGAAGTAAAGGCAATGAATTTGAAGTATATCTGAAAATTAGAATAATGATTAAATATAAAACATATTGTCAACAACACTTGCTTTCTATAACAGGAAACTAATGTGCTTCCTCCTAACTTATATAAGTGAAGAAATATGACTGGTTACTTCTCTATATCTTTATATTCACTATCTTTAACCTCTATCTATAGATAATACAGGCAAATTACCTAAGGACAAACATTCTATATCTCATTGTCACTTTTCTAAACATTCAAGATAATTTAAACTATGAAATATTTCCTCTTTTTATCAAATTTCATATTTCAACTAATAAAATTTATTCCTCCATTTTTTTTGTTATTACAAACTACCTTCTATTAACACCAATTAATCACATCCATTAATGTCTGGCTGACAAAAAAAACACATTACACTAAGATTTAAGGTTAAAGTAATTAGTCTTTGTGATACAAAACACATATACCTTTATTAAAGATCAGTATTGTGTAATCTTTCCAACATAAGAAAGAAACTTCTTGGAGTGGGTTAGAGTAGGTTGAATATTTTCCAAGCATTACTGAAATCAGAATCTCTGGCAGAATAAAATGAATGAATAACTTTTATGATAGGTTTACTACCTGCTATTAGTATTTATTTCCTTTTATAGAAAAGTGCTTCAAAGATCAATTTTACATACATTTTATACTTTATTCTTCCATAAGATATTTTCTCCTAAAACAAGTTCATTTCTTTTTTTATGTAATCATTTGGCAACAATGTTTGTGAGAATTCTTCGGTATAGCTTCTGATGAAACAGGACAAGGATTAAAAGTTTACTAAGGGATGCTATTAATTTGAAATAAAGCATTAAGAATGGGATACATAGACAATTTGGAGTGAGGAAATGAAACTGGGTGGTAACAGCAAAAATATAATTTAAAATGTAAATGTTCTGTTAAAAATAAACCTAATAAAGATAGTGATTTCTCCATTCTATAGTTTTTTTAGGTAACTAATGATCAACAATTTGTTAAACCAAGTTGTCAAGTTTTGGAACTTTTTAATTTGTAATCTAAATAAAATGCTAATTTACATTCCTAAAAGTGTTATCATATTTTACATCTAAGTTCTTATCAATAATTTATAAGTTTTTCTTTCCTTTTTTCTTTAATTTTCTAGAAAGGGTTTCTTTTGGTGTGTCTTTGGGTGTCCTGACACTCTTTCTGTAGGCTAGTGTTGAACTCCCAGTATCCACTTGCCTCTGCCTCCCAAGTGCTAGGATTAAAGGCATGTGTTACTCTGCTGCAGCATCCTTTCATATTTTTTTCTTTTTGAATCTAATATTTACTTGGAATACCTTAGATAATAGCTCTTAAAACTTTTCTTTCTTTATCTCTCACTGGTAAAGGTATTGCTTTATTTTACAAGTAGTTCTAAATTACTGTAATATTAATGTATATATTATATCTCTTAATGTAGTGATGTTTTATTTAAAAAATAATTAAGTTCTATTAATATATTTTTATGCAATCTAGTAATGGTTTTAAATACTTGTATGCTGGAGCAGCATTAATTATTTCCATTGAGAATATCAAGCAGTGCATAATTTGTTTTTTCAAATTCATCCTGCACTTTTTTTCCTCCAACTCACCTCATAACCCTTCCCCACTTTTCCTTCAAAAATTCATGAACTGCCATCTGCCTCCTGAATACTGGGATTAAAGGTGCATGTCATCACTGCCCAGTTCTAATAGCTTTTAAATCATTAAAACACATTTGTGCATGTTTTGGTTTATTAAATTAAACACTATATAAATTATTTGTCTTCACTTGCAATATTTTAAATATTTAGCTATGAAGGCATCTTTAAGATGCTTCATTTGAAAGACTCCAAGATAAAGATTAATATTCATATGAAAGCCTACCATAAAACATCTCTATTTGTATCATCATTGATTACTTAATATTACATCATGGTCCCATGCAGAAAATAAGTAAATAAATAGCTTTATTTTCTTTAAAAAATTCATGAACTCTTTTTTAAAGTCACCAGTTCCACTGAGGCCACCAGCATGTCTATGTGTGTACACATATCTATAGAACAATTTTTCTAGACATGACAGGATATACAGTTTTTGTTATAACTGAGTTATAATGTTAAACTTTCAATATACTGACAGCTATTAAGGTTTACAATGGGCAACTGCTTTGAGTTCAGAAAAATCTGAATTGGTAAGCACACATTTATTAAAAGTTATAGCCATTGTGGGTATAGTTGCACAAATAAAGACAGACTATGGTCCAGCATATGTTTCTAAGAAAATGAAATAGTTTTTCACTATTATAATATGAAGCATTTTACAGGTGTACCACACAGTCCTACAGAACAAGCAGCTATAAAAAGATCAAATTGAACTAAAATGGATATATTAAACAAATAGAAGGGGCTGATGAAAAAGTCCCCCACAAATAGATAGCATAATGCTTTATTAATCTTGAATTTTAATAGTGCTAATGAGAAAGAAACAGTGACTGCAGAGATGTTTGATAATAAAATTTTTCTGAATTAAATTAGCCAGTGTATTTCAAGGATATGTTGACCTCAGAATGGAAACCAGAAGATGTGCTATATTGGGAAAGGCGTTTCCCTCTTGTTTGCACAGGAGAAGAAAAGCTACAGATCCATCAAAATTAATAAAGATTCAGTTTGAAAAATAGAAACCTCTTGACAAGGAGAAATGAAAGCTCTTTCACAGAGGTAATAATCCTGCATGTGGTAAGTAGACCTCATAAGTGTTGAGGAAAGTCACTGTTTTTTTCTTTGTAGGTAAATATCCATTTTCATAAAGTTGAGAAGCCATGGATATCTAGATTTTTAAAGAAGAAGAGATAGCTATTCAGAAATAATCACCAAGCAAAGAGAAATTTAATTTATGACACCAATATCCTCTGCAGGGTAAGATATCAATACCTAAACATACATATAAGAGTAATCATCATTTGTTAAAATTCAAAATTGACTTTGGAACTAAATAGCAGATATCCTTCTTTAAATCCAAGAATGTTGTTAAAAGAAAAATTTAGAATTTCTGTCTCATATCAGGAACCATCTGGTGTGGGACAGAAGGAAGAATAAATTTAGGGACTATTATTACCAAAACTTTGCTTTCACCCCATACCTATATTTTTTTCTCTATGGACCTTTCATTAATAGATGTTTATATAAATAATGTTTATGCTTTCTAAAATGAACAATCAGTTTTCTTGCAATTATCTGTGAAGTTTCCAGGAAAACATTGGAGTCCCACAACAATTCCACTTGGTTGATATGATGTCATTATGCTGATAACAACACATCCATATCAGTTTTGTGTTATAAACTGCTCAAGATGATAAGAACTTGGCTAACTCACATGGTGCACTTTTTTACAAAATTCTGACCAGAACTTCAAATAAAAACTTCAGAATAACCATACCAACTACTCAGAGATTATTTGTAATTATACCAGATAGCACTCTTGAAGCATAATGGTGTGGGAAGTCCTTCTGTCTATATGTTGCTTCTACTGGTTAATAAAAAATAAAAAAAGCTGCTTTGCATGTGATATGGTAGAATAGAGCTAGGTGGATTAAACTGAACTGAATGCAGTAAGAAAGAAGGTAAAGTCAGGAAATGCCATACAGCTGCCATGGTAGAAAGTAGTGAGCTGCCAGCTGAAACATTACTAGTAGACCATGAGCCTTGAGGTAAAATATAAACTCTGCTTTAAAGAAAAAAATTCAACTACATCATTCCCACATACATTTAGAAAGAGAAATTATTTCATTTTAAATTTTTCATCATACCACGTATAAAATTTTATGTTATAAAACTGACAGCAGCTAGTTAATCATCTTGAAGACATAAGGGAATTAACCCCCCAAATTTGTGTCATATGTTAAGTGTGGGTCTATGTGGTAGATTATTCACAAAGCTGAACCTTTATTCAATCAAGAATAAATTTTGTAGAGTTACGTTTGATTGCGGCAGTGTAAAGCAATTGGATAAATACCTTGAACATATTAATCACTTGTGATACTACATGCTCCTATACTACTTTATGTCTTAATGATTCACATTGATTTCTGTGCTTTTTAATATAGTGTTAGAAAGCTTTCAGGGCCTTTTGGTGACATAACTGTGATGAATCACTTAGCTACAGAGCTAAGAGGAACAGACAGTGATATAAATAACATTTTGAAATACAGCATAACCTTTGGGCTTTTTTTCCCAGTAAATAAGATTTAAGTACATATTTTTACAATGTAACCATATTTGATTTTTCACTGACAATCACTTTTTCTCACCATTATTTGTTCCCTGTGTAAGTAGAAGTAATTAGTCTCTCACATTACTGAGAATATTTTGTTTAAGATGCAGCTCCAAGCTAATATTGTGTTATTGTTCCAGCATCTTGTTGATGCTGTAATTATTTTTGATGAGAGAAAATAATGCTCAGGCACTATAGAGTTTATTAATAGCATTTAAGATCTAAAAGTGAAAACCGTACTTGATTATTTTCATATAGAACAAAAGTGAAATATTCTTGGTGTAGAAAAATTCAGTGTTTTATTTATCTTCTTGTATCACATACCATAACTCACGTTGATAAATAATTACAATGTAGCCAGGAGCATAACACACACAGGTTTCAATTATAATTGAGAGAAAAGGACTTTGAAATTGCACACACTGAAAGGTCATATTATTTTCATGAACCTGTGACTTATAATGTTAGCCTATGGAACACTGCAAATTGTTAACACTGAAAATAAAACCCAAACTTACAGTAGAGGAATACTCGATTTGTCTTGATAAAATCTGTTCTAAAGATAACTACAATTTTCAAAACAAGGTCAAGAAATTTATTTTTCACGTTTTTCAAAATTGACTGCTGTCTTGATTAAGCATTAGCCAGAGATATGAGAAGAAAATATCTGCCCCTTAGAAGTTGCCTATCATTGGATATATATGAAAACAGTACAAACAGGCCAAAACAACAATATTAATAAAATAGACATTAAAAAATAAGGCTCAAAATTCAAGTTAATAAATGTTTGGGATTATTGGAATAAAAACTTCACTTTTAGAAAAATGACACATTTTAACTAGAACAAAATATTAGTGAGTTCAAACATCAGTAAATATGAAATAGGACATTTATAAATATGCAAATTTTAAATTAAGCAAAGAGTAATAAAATTAAAGCATGAAATCTAAAATTACACACCACAATCCAAATAATATAGCCATAAAATAAAGAGGAGAAAGGAAATATTAATAAGAAAAAGTATAATTATTTCAAAACAGTTAAAAGAATAGTTCATGATGAACAATGCCTTGGAACAAATGCCATGAGGGAGGTTGCAGGGAAAGAGGCAGAGAGTATTTTACTCAGGTGCATTTAGTTCCCAGGTTTGTTTTCACATATAGTTTCAAGCCTCCTGCAACAAAAATTTACATTGTATTTGTAAGGTTTTTGTTGTTGTTGTTGTTGGATGTCATGACATAGCTACAGAATCTAATCTAGTCTACCCTGAAAGTGGATATGGCCTCCTGCCTTGCTTTTATTCTTTCCTTGATATAATCTATAATACATGTCAGGCAACAGTGTTTAAATTGGTCTGTCCTGCAAAAGTTGTGTTGAAGGGCTGCTCTGCTAATAGGTAGTGTGTGCTCACTAATATTTACATATTTTTTTCTGATCATGATTTTCTGAACTCAAATACGCTTCCTTGGATCATTGCTTTTTGGTTACATTCATGTACAAAAGTATACTGAAACTGAAGTAATGTTTTCTATCTGTTTAGACTATACTCTGTCTGATTCTTTAAGGTCCTATCATCCCAGTTCTTGCAGACACAGATTGGCATAGATCAATGAAAGTTGATACATAATAAATAACTCTATTCTGGAAGACATGATTTCAAGTTAACACATTTAGACCATTTGCAGAAATATAAAAAGTGGAGAGAGGTAAAATTTTATTCAGGAAAAATTATGCCTGTTAACATTATGTGAGAAGAAATGTTATATTTCATATTTCTATGTTCATGTATATATAAACATTGCTTTATATATACATAAGTATCTAAGCAGATGTAAGATTGATATAGATGAAAAGATAGATACATAGACAGAAATAACTGTATTACTTTCTATTTTTACATTTTATAATGTATGCAGGCAAAAAACAACAAATGATAAAAAAGCATTATATTCATAACTAGTTTATTCTGTGACCTAATTTTTGTGTTTTAGAATATATATTTTTCCCCACAAACTTACAAGAAATCAACACAGCTCGATGACTTGGGAAAGAATCACCTTGAAATATTTTCCCTCAGTATTCCCTGGGTCTGCAATGTCCATTATTCATTTTCACATATTTTATATTATGTTCTTTGTTAGCTATTTAAATGTAGCACTGACTCTGCTTCACATGTGATAAATAAAAATAGGATGATATACCCTTATTGTATTATCATTTGCTTAGTTCTTAATTTGGTTTCATAAGTTATCTATTGGAAATAGTATTCCATTGATTTGCCAAAAATATATATATCAAATGTTAATAGTGAAACCAGAAAAAAAACAATGAAAACACTCATTACCTAACAATTTTTATATAAAAAAATAAAACAAACTATACATTCCAGTTCCCACCTCTTTGGTCTTCTGAAATTAAAGTGGTTTCAGATTTCTGTGTAGGATAACTTGTAGATGAACAATGATCCCTCGGCCTTCACCTCTTAATATGGTGGAATTCCTTGCATCAACTACCATACATACATATTAATCAGTAATTTTAGTAGTGTTTGGTATTGAGTCCTGGACTTCACACCACCCAGAAAATTTCTCTATAACTGAGATTTATATCTATTTATAAAAATCCCTATTTATTATATTATGTTGTGTTATATGAAGGAAGATAAACTTATGCTAGGATGATTAGTTTAGAATTCTGTTAATAGAAGGCTCTGTATGTGTGTGTGTATGTGTGTGTGTACCAAATAAAGAAACTGTTCAAGACTAAGCTGCGAAATCTTTTTTATGTTTTGAACATAGAAAACAGGTCACTGAGATTGCTGGAGAAACAGAATAAGGCTGGCAATAGCCATTTATATGATCAAGCATGCCTAGACAATCTAGAAATAATTCTCTGCAGAAATAGTTTTAGGCTTCTCAGTTTCAGGAGGTCCCATTTATTCAATGTTGTCCTTAATGTCTGTGCTGCTGGGGATATACATAAGAAGTGATCTCCTGTGCCCATACATTGTAGAGTACTTCCCAATTTTTCTTCTATCAGGTTCAGTGTGTTCAGACTGATATTGAGGTCTTTAATCCATTTGGACTTGAGTTTTGTGCGTGGAGATAGATATAGATCTATTTTCATTCTTCTGCAGGTTAACAAGGCGTTCTGCCAGCACCATTTGTTAAAGATGCTTTCTTTCTTTTATTGAATACTTTTAGCTCCTTTATCAAAAATCTGGTGTTCATAGGTTTGTGGGTTAAAATTAGGGTCTTCTACTTGATTCCATTGATTGATTTCTCAGTTTTTATGCCAATATCAAGCTGTTTTCAATACTGAAGCTCTGTAATATAGTTTGAAGTCAGGGATGGTAATGCCTCCAGAAGTTCCTTTATTGTATAAGATTGTTTTGGCTATCCTGGGTCTTTTGTTTTTCCATATAAAGTTGATTAATGTCCTCTCAAGATTTGTGAAGAATTTTGATGGGATTTTAATGGGGATTGCATTGAATCTATAAATTGCCCTTGGTAGAATTGCCATTTTTACTATGTTGATCCTCCCAATCCAAGAGCAAGGGAGATCCTTCCATTTTCTGGTATCCTCCTCAATTTCTTTCTTCAAAGATTTAAAGTTCTAGTCAAATAGATCCTTCACTTCCTTGGTTAGAGTTACCCCAAGATATTTTATGCTATTTGTGGCTATCGTGAAGGGTGATGCTTCTCTGATTTCCCTCTCTGCTTCCTTATCCTTTGTGTATAGGAAGGCAACTGATTTTTTGGAATTGAACTTGTATCCTGCCATGCTACTAAAGGTGTTTATCAGCTGTAGGAGTTCTTTGGTGGAGTTTTTGGGGTCGCTTATGTACACTATCATATCATCTGCAAATAATGAAAGTTTAACTTCTTCCTTTCCAATTCGAATCCCTTTGATCCCCTTATGTTGTGCTATTGCTAGAACTTCAAGCACTATATTGAAGAGGTATAGAAGGAGTGGACAGCCTTGTCGTGTTCCTGATTTTAATGGGATGGCTTTGAGTTTCTCTCCATTTAATTTGATGTTAGCTGTCGGCTTGCTATAAATAGCTTTTATTATAGTTAGGTACGACCCTTGTATCCCTAATCTCTCTATGACCTTTATCATAAAGGGATGTTGAATTTTGTCAAATGCTTTTTCAGCATCTAATGAAATAATCATATGTTTTTTTTCTTTCTGTTTATTTATATGATTTACATTGATAGATTTTCGTATGTTGAACCAGCCCTGCATCCCTGGGATGAAGCCTACTTGATCATAATGGATAATTTTTCTAATGTGTTCTTGGGTTCGGTTTGCCAGCAAAGAACATTGTCACTAAGACAAAAAGGCAACCCACTGACTGGGAGAAGATCTTCACCAACCCTGCAACAGACAAACGTCTGATCTCCAAAATATATAAAGAACTCAAGAAACTAGACTTTAAAATGCTAATTAACCCAATTAAAAAATGGGGCACTGAACTGAACAGAGAATTCTCAACAAAAGAAATTCAAATGGCCAAAAGACACTTAAGCTCATGCTCAACCTCCTTAGTGATAAGGGAAATTCAAATTACTTTGAGATACCATCTTACACCTGTCACAATGGCTAAAAACAAAAACATCACTGATAGCCTTTGTTGGAGAGGTTGTGGAGGAAGGGGCACACTCATCCATTGCTGGTGGGAATGCAAACTTGTGCAACCCCTTTGGAAATCAGTGTGGTGATTTCTCAGGAAATTTGGGATCAACTTACCCCAAGATCCAGTAATACCACTCTTGGGAATATACCTAAAAGATGCCCTATCATATGACAAAAGCATTTGTTCAACTATGTTCATAGCAGCATTGTTTTTAATAGCCAGAACCTGGAAACAACCTAGATGCCCTTCAATGGAAGAATGGATGAAGAAAGTGTGGAATATATACATATTAGAGTACTACTCAGCTATAAAAAACAATGACATCGTGAATTTTGCATGCAAATAGATGGAAATAGAAAACACTATCCTGACTGAGGTATCCCAGAGCCAAAAGGATGAACATGGGATGTACTCACTCATAATTGGTTTCTAGCCATAAATAAAGGACATTGAGCATATAATTTGTGATCCTAGAGAAGCTAAATAAGAAGGCGAACCCAAAGAAAAACATATAGTCATCTGCCTGGATAGGGGAAGTAGACAAGATTGCGGGGCAAAAGCTGGGAACTTGCGGGTGAGGTGGCATGGGGCTAAGGGGAAATGGGGTGAGAAACGTGAGAAGGGGATGAGGGGAGCTTGGGGGAATAGGATGGTTGGGATATAGGAAGGGTGGAAACGGGAGCAGAGAAATATATATCCTAATTAAGGGAGCCATCTTAGGGTTGGCAAGAGACTTGACTCTAGAGGGGCTCACAGGTGTCCAGGGAGATGTCCTCAGCTAGTACCTTGGGCAACTGAGGAAAGGGAACCTAAAATGACCCTATCCTATACTGATGAATATCTTGCTTATCACCTTAGAACCTTCATCTGGCGATGGATCGAGATAGACAGAGACCCAATTTGGAGCAACGGACTGAACTCTTAAGGTCCAAATGAGGAGCAGAAGGAGGGAGAACATGAGCAAGGAAGTCAGGACCACGAGGGGTGCACCCACCCACCCTAACAGTCGAACTGATCTATTGGGAGCTCACCAAGGCCAGCTGGACTGGGACTGAATAAGCATGGGATGATACCGGACTCTCTGAACATGGCAGACAATGAAGGCTGATGAGAAGCCAAGGACAATGGCACTAGGTTTCGATCCTAATACATGAACTGGCTTTGTGGGCGCCTAGCCTGTTTGGATGCTCACCTTCCTGGACCTAGATAGAAGTGGGAGGACCTTGGACTTCCTGCAGAGCAGGGAATTTGGACTGCTCTTCAGTACCTAGAGGGAGGGGGAATGGAGTGGGGGAAGGGGGAGAAGATTGGGGGGAGGGAAAGAGGAGTGGGGGGAGGGGGAGAGGAATGGGGGGAAGGGGAGAGGAGGGAGAGGGGGAGGGGAGTGGGGGGAGGAAGCAACGTGTAGGAGGAGGGGGAGGGAAATGGGAACGAGGAGGAGGCAGAAATTTTAATTTAAAAAGAATAAAATAAAGAAACAAAAAGAAATAGTTTTAGGCAATTCTAATGTACCAATATAAAACAATAGATGCTTAAAGGAATACATTGACATATTTGCATGAACAAAAGCAAAGACAAGGAAAGATTTTGTATTCAGCTTATATCATAGTGATACTGAATTCTGAAATTCAAGATGACAGCATATTAGTGCAGAGTTTGCCGTATATTTTCCTAGCAAATAAAGCTGCTTTGATTTCCTGTTTCATTGACACAGATGTCTCATCATAGAAAATGAGATAATAGTGTTCTTCTGTACAATTCTTCTGGGATAATTGGTATATTCATGCCAGTTAGGGTCAACTCATTATTCTAAAGATAAAGATTAAATAGCAGAATTCAGAACACCAAATTAGAGACAAGAATCACTGGCTCATAAAGACAGAGTTTCAGAACAAATGTTTTTAGGTGTTTTATAAACCTTCACATACCTGAAGTATAAGCACAGACTACTAATAGGGTAGATTTAAAGGAAAATAATGATCTTAAAACAATTTTGGTATCTTGCCATGACCTGTAGACAACGAGAATTTCTGCAACTCTACATGAAATTGCAAAAGTAGAACAAATGCTGAACAAATACTATATATAAAATGAATGATTATTCAAATAAGAACCAATTATTGCTTATCCATGCAGTAGCATATTTATAACTACTATGTTCATGAGTGGCTCAGTTGGACAAGAAACTGGCTGCCAAACCTGGTGACTTGAATATGATCCACGGGAAAGCTGGAATAAAATAACCTCTGAAAAAAATTTCCTATCTCCAAAAACTTAATGTGTCATACCTTTGCCAGTATGCATACGCACCCATCCATACAGAAAATATATGTAAACATTTGTACGTAACTGAACTTTCTATGTGCCTGTATTGTTTTAAAAGCACAATGCAAGTTTATAAAATTTAAGGTTGATGGTGAATATAGTTAATATAATGAAAGCATTTCTATTTTTTATTATATTCACATGCAGAATTTGGTGTGGGTATTATTTGAATGATTTTATTCAAAATAATTTTTCACACATTATACTTTAATCATGGCTTTTTCTCCCTCATCTCTTCAAATATCTTCCTCAAGAATCCAGTAGAAATTATTCAATGCTAAGTTGGTCTTTGGTATATTCTGGAATCCTAAAAAAGTAGGTATTAATACCAGTGAAGGAATTATTTTGCCAGTGAGAAAAAATATAACACTTCTTTATTGCATTTAATTTATATCGTCTTCCATCAGAAGGTGTAGCCCATATTTAAAATAAATCTTTCATCTCAGAAAATACTTATTGAGAGTTGAGTTGCCAACATAAAATGTTTCTATCAAGACAAATCCCTCACAAGTATATCTGATCACGTTATATAGCTAATTACACAATCAAAATGGCAAACAAAAATAAACCTTACAATGTTCAAATAAAGCAGTATAAGACAAAATAAATCATTTGATAATTTGTAGTGTTCATCTTTTACTGTACTTATATGTGTTTTGTATACCCAGTGTGAGTCTCTTGGAGAAACTAAGTTTTCCTTCGTGAGCTTTTGTCAAGAAAAATTGTTTTTTTGGTTACTGGTGCAAGTTATTGACCACTTCAGTGTTACACCATTGGATCTCAATCTGTCTCACCTGTGTAGCCCCTATGTGTGCTGTCACTGTCTCTGTTACTTCAGCTATGTAATGAATGCTACTGTTGTGTGTAGAAGTTACTTTTTCCTTCTTATCATCTTTTCTGATTTTGACAATATTTCTGTCCCCTCTTCTATATAGTTGCCAAAACTCTTACGGAAAGGATTGAATAAAGACATGCCATTTAGGACTGAGTGTTCTTTTTTTTTTTTTTTAAATATTTATTTATTATGTATACAATATTCTTTCTGTGTGCATGCCTGAAGTCCAGAAGAGGGCACCAGACCTCATTACAGATGGTTGTGAGCCACCATGTGGTTGCCGGGAATTGAACTCAGGACCTTTGGAAGAGCAGGCAATGCTCTTAACCACTGAGCCATCTCTCCAGCCCCAGGACTGAGTGTTCTAACATCTCTAATTGGCAGTACATTGTCCATTTGTGGATCTATCTGTATAAGCTCCCATTTAGTGCTAAAGACATCTTTCTCTAACTACGAATGAGTGAGAAACTGAGCAAGAAAGTTATTTAGAGTCATTTTAACATTATGTTCTTTAATAGTATTTTTTTACGTTTAATTATTATGGGGATGGGAGTATATGTGTGCCATAGCATGCAAGTGGAGGTTTAGAAGACAACTTAGAGTAAGTAGTCAGTTCTCTTCCATTGATCAAGGTTGGGTCCCAGGATTTGCAGGAAGCACCTTAATGCCTTGAGTCATCTTCTTTATGCATGTTACGCAGATTATCTTTTTTTTTTTTTAATATGTGTGGTTTTTCAAGATAGGGCTTCACTGTAGCTTTGGAGCCTGTCCTGGAACTAGCTCTTGTAGACCAGGATGTTTTTGAACTCATAGAGATCCGCCTGCCTCTGCCTCCTGAGTGCTGGGATTAAAGGCTTGTGCCACCACTGCCCGGCTTTCAATATAGATTTTTCACTCATTCTTGTAATTGTTTCTTATGAGAAATTAACTATTACCCATATTGTCACAGAATGGTTATAATAGTCCCCATTTTTTTCTGCTTTCCAAATTTTCTCTTAAGCTGGAACTTTTAAATACTTAGTTGAATGGCCTAAATTGTATTGTGTATGTGTGTGTGTGTGTGTTTATGTGTTTGTATTTATGTATAATTCTTAGTATACATTGTTAATAATTATTAGCAATTTTGGCTCTTTTCTCAGCTAGAGTTCTCTTGATGAGAAAAGATACCATGCCCAACACAGCTCTAATAAAAAAATTCAAAACATTTAAATTGTGGCTAGATAATGGTTTTAGGTTAGTTCATAATCGTGGTGGGAATCTGTCAAGTATGTCTTTAGAGCAGTGGCTGAGAACTTTACATCCTATCCTGTAGGCAGCAGAAAGAGAGCGAGATAGGGAGAGAGGAGAGAGAGAGAAACAACAGAGCGGGGTTGAGAGGAAGAGAGATAAAGAAAGAGAGACAGAGGGAGACAGAGAGACTAGACCTGGCATAGGCTTTTCAAACCTTAAAGCATATCCAAGTAACACCTACAACGGAACAGTAATTCCTCTATCAAGGCCTCATATTTTCCAATAAGGCCAAACCTCCTAATCTTTTCAAAGAATTTCAAATAGTGCCAAACCCTGGTGACAAAGCATTCACATTTATGAACCTATGGGAGCTATTGTAATTCAAAGAAACACATTTCACTTCTTGCCCCCATAGTCTTGTAGCCATGCCATAATGAAAAATCCATTTAGTCCAATTATAAAGCATCCATTCACATAACTGCACTTAAAATGCTAAAGTTCAAAATCTCTTCTGAATCTCAAAACAATCTCTACATGAAACTTCCTATAATATCAGAATAAAAAAGTCAAATCACATATTCACACTGTCCAATGGAGTACATATTATCTTCCAAACATGAATGGAAAAAGGCATAGTGAAAATATTGGACCAAATCAAGAATGTGTCCAACAGGTACAGTATGTATTCCATATTTTGCAACTTCTTACATATTGCTACAAGGTTATATTACATGAATTTTTTCCCTTTTAGATTTTCTGACAACAACACTTTTCTCCCCACTGAACTGTTTCCATACCTTTCCAAGGACCTGATGGTTCCAGCTCCTTGGTGTCTCCAAGGCAATACATATTCACTTTCACAGATTTACTCAGTACTTCTCCATGCAAGGATTCTCATCTCCCACGCACACTTTAAACAATTTTCCTTAACCCAAAAAGAACTGCATTCACAACTTCTTTTCTGTACCACATTTTACTTTAAAATCAGATTAGTTGGAAAAATTGCCAGTCAGTTTCTTCTGCTTTCTGATGCTAAAACCTGGTCCCTCATTGAATTACATTTGCATTGATTTTCTATTGTTGTTTAGGCCAAGGACAAACCTGAGGCCTTTAACTTTCACACAGTGTAGGGTTAGTTGTGTGGGTTTTTTTACTGATGTTACTACTCCTGTTATCCATCTAGCATCAGGCTTTCCTTTAAACTTGTCTTTTTTGAGGGCAAGACTTGACTCCAACATTGCATTACAACTATTTGGTGCCCTTTGCTTCTCGAACTGTACATTATTTCCCTGTTGCATACTTGCTACTCTTCATTATATATCTGCATAATAAGTATCATCACCAATAACCACAGTGCACAGTTAATACTAGGCTCTTTTGAAATTTTCTCTGACAAAGACATTAATTCACAAATCTTCAGTTTAGCCACAGATAGATATTTAGGACAAGGGAAAAAGTCAGCAACTTTCTTCACCAAAATATGACAAGAATGTTTTCTATGTCAGCCAGTAATTTTCTTCCTGTCTGAAATCTCTTGAGCTAGGCCTGCCTAGCTCACACCACCTTCAACATGACTGTTCCCCATGCTACTAATAAGATGGGTCATTAATCCCCACTTAAAGCATTTAACTATTTCTCTAGTTCAATGCCCACTATTCTTCCATATTTCACGAACAAAGCATGACCTGGGCTTTCTCACAAAGCCTGAGTCTCTGGCATAAATTTCTGTCTGACTTATACTTCTATTGCTATGTAGTTATCTGTAATAAAGATAACTATTATAAAATAATGCATTTTATTGTTGGCTTGCTTAAACTTTTAGAAGGTTGCACAATGAACATCATGGGAGACAATCATGACACTGGAATAGTTGAGATCATTACATTTTAATCCACAGGTAGACAGAGAGAAATGGAGAAGGAGAGAAAGACAGAGACAGAGACAGAGACAGAGAAACTGCTTAGCATGGGCGTTTGAAAACTTTTGAAAACTGATCTTCAGTAAAATACCTTCTCCAACAAGGTCATAGCTTCTAATTCTTCTCAAACATTTGCGCTGATTGGTAGCTAAGCCTTCAAACATTTAAGCTTATCAAAACTATTTTCATTCAAACTTCTATTATTTGATTTTCTATTTCAGTGAGAAAAATTCCTTGATTTATGTAACATAAGAGAAAAAATTGATTTGGCTCACAATCCCAAGTATCTGTCTGTCATCATTGTCAATGTGGAAAGAATTTGAAGCTACTGTATCCGTAGTTAAAAAAAAAAAAAAAGTAAGTAATATATTGCTACAAGCGTGCTTGCAAGTGATCTACTTATTTTTATTGTTATAAAATTCAAAATGTCATGAACAGAGACTGGTAACATGTGTAAAAGGTAGATCTTTTACTTCGATTAATATACAGATCAATCTAATGTAAACAACCACTCATTGACACTTATTTCTAGATTCTAGTTTATGTCAAGTTGACAATTTATACTTACCATACCACTCATTCATTAAGTTGAAGACTATTTTTTTGCTTTCTTTCATTTATAGTTTCTTTCTTAATTAATTTCTTAGCTGACTTCAAATGCGCAAATCCCATACCTCTCAAGACTATCTACAAATATCAGAATAATGCTATTATTTTAATCATTGTGGTTTTATAAATATAATTTTATTGATGTAATGAGATTTTTATATAAGAATTAAAAATTTAATTCAAATACTGTTTCCATTTCTCTGTTGTAATTTCCTTTCTTTCCCCCCACAATAAATGTATAATTTTTATTCATTTATAGTTAGTTTTAGAGACTGATTTTAAAATCTAATTTAATTATGATATCTGCACCATATAAAATGAATCCTTAATTTAATTTATTTTTACTTAAAGTTCTGTTTTTCTTCAATGTTTCTAATACGAAAATACAGATTCTACTCTAGACATCATGAAAGTTCATTTTGTGGGTTCCTGTAATCTTTTTTCAAATTAACTTTGCTTTATCAGGTACAGAAATGATTTATGTTTATTCAGATATTACTAAATGAAATATAGATTACAAGGCAAAAATGTCACCAGGCATACACACAATAAAGGTACATTTTAAAATCAGATTCATTGATAATAATGATTATATTTTGAAAACATATGAGAAATAAAAAAGAATGCTAGAATAGATTAAGCATATTTCTTTGAAATGTTTATTTTTTAAATGCTATATCAATGTCAACTAATAAAACCAGTCTTATGATAACATTATCATAATATGGGAAGTATAATCATTAAATTTCATTAAATATGAATGATTAATAGCAATATTCATTTAAGTTTAAATTTTAATCAACCTGTATAATTTTATCTATGTATTATTTTAGAGCATTTAAAAACTATAAAAGTGTAGATGATTGTAGTGTAAAATCTTCAATAAAATGACAAACTGCATATATAGTAAGAAATGGTCATTTTAGGGTTTGTTCTGAAAGAAATCCATCCAAAACACCAGAAATTCCTCTGTATTAATTAGAGTAGGAACAATTGACAATGATACTCTAACAGTAACTGTGAATGGCAATGTTATAATCACAACTATTTCCTGAACACAAGTTGTCCATTATTGTCTCTTGTGACATTGATGATAAATCTATAGGAACACCAAGATTTGTTCCAGTTGCAGTGATTATTTGATGCATATTCCAAATAGATTATCATCCCAATTTAAAGCAAATACTGATATAATTATTAGGTCACTGGAGAAGAAAGTATAATTTGACATTTATGAAGAGAAATATGTCTTCTAGGCAAGTGGATTTGAACATTTTTACAACTTTGTATTTATTTAAATTGTATAGATGAAGAGATGAAAAATAGATAGATAGATAGATAGATAGATAGATAGATGATAGATAGATAGATAGATAGATAGACAGATATAGATAAAGATAATATTTGCACATATACATGTCTCTGTGTGTGTGTATAAATGTCATACTGACTTTGATGTTTTGTTTGTCTGCTCTTTTAAACTTGGATAAAAATATGTGGCTAGGTAGTTTTAGCCCTAGTAAATAATTCACTATTATTTTGCCCAATAGACATATCAAAATGCTTTAGTATAATTATCTTTATATACATACACAAGTGAAGCTCTCAAGACTATTAGAAAAATATCTATTTCCAGTATAGAGTATTTATTATAGAGACATCTACTCAAAGCACAAAAATAAGTGTCTGTAAAGTTCTCAGCCATATATGGTATAACTACATAACACCCTTTCTTCCACGGTTTAGGAAATTGATGGGGAATGTCCTTCTGTATATATTTTGTTTAATTGGATAATGAATAAAGCTGTTTTGGCCAATGACTTAACAGCCTGAAGCATTGATAAACAAATATATTTAGAGAGTAGGCAGAGTCAAAGAGATGCCATGTTGCTGATGATGGTTTCTTGATAACAGCTTTTCTCTGATAGGCTCTGTTTGTTAGAGTCAAGCAGAAGTCGAATTTCTTTAAGAGAATGCTTCCTGACTCAGCATTAGCAGTGAAAACTGAGTGGTTTTTATGAGAGACAGCTTCCTGGTTTATGCTGGCAACACGAATAGCTCTGACTATAGCAGGGGAAGTCCCGCATTTCAATCGGGTTTTGAGTAGCATTGTACTAGTTCATATATCCTCCCAAAATATCCTCTTCAAATGCTCAACATTCTGAACAACTCAGCACAGGAATCATGCATGAAAGATAAATAGTAAGTCTTAAATTTATCAACTTTATAGGTTTATATTATTGCAAAAACCTGCTCCCTCTGTTGAAAAGAAACTTTTTTTTCTTTTTATTAAAAAAAAAATTTCTGTCTCCTCCTTGCCTCCCATTTCCCTCTCCTTCCTCCCATTCCTCTCCCCCTTCTCCCCACTTCTCTTCCCCTCCCCCCACTCCTTTCCCCCTCCCTCTCCAGTCTGAAGAGCAGTCAGGGTTCCCTGCCCTGTGGGAAGTCCAAGGTCCTCCCCTCTCCATCCAAGTCTAGGAAGGTGAGCATCCAAACAGCTAGGCTCCCACAAAGCCCTTCATGCAGTAGGATCAAAACCCAGTGCCATTGTCTTTGGCTTCTCATCAGCCCTCATTGTCTGCTAAGCTCAGAGAGTCCGATTTGATCACATGCTTTTTCAGTCTCAGTCTAGCTGGCCTTGGTGAGCTCCCAATAGATCAGCCCCACTGTCTCAGTGGGTGGGTGCACCCCTCGCTGTCCTGACTTCCTTGTCCTGAGTTAGGTAACCCAGACCCAAAAAGATGAACATGGGATGTACTCACTCATAATTGGTTTCTAGCCATAAATAAAGTACATTGAGCCTATAATTTGTGTTCATAGGGAAGCTAAATAAGAAGGTAAACCCAAAGAAAAACATATATAGTCAGCCTCCTGGATATTGGAAGTGGACAAGATTGCCGGGCAAATATTGGGAACTTGGGGGTGGGGTGAGATGGGGGTAAGGGGAAATGAGGAGAGAAAAGTGAGAAGGGGAGGATGGGGGGGAGCTTGGGGGAATGGGATGATTGGGATAAAGGAAGGGTGGATATGGGAGCAGGGAAGTATATATCCTAATTAAGGGAGCCATTTTAGGGTTGGCAAGAGACTTGACTCTAGAGGGGCTCCCAGGTATCCAGGGAGATGTCCCCAGTTAGTTCCTTGGGCAGCTGAGGAGAGGGAACCTGAAATGGCCCTATCCTATAGTGAAACTGATGAATATCTTGCATATCACCATAGAACCTTCATCTGGCGATGGATGAAGATAGAGACAGAGACCCACATTGGAGCACTGGACTGAGCTCCCAAGGTCTAAATGAGGAGCAGAAGGAGGGAGAACATGAAAAGAAACTTTTTTGATACTTTCATTTAAAAAATATTATTTTGATTTACAAGTAATTATAAAATAAATTTAGTATGATTTTATTAGGTAACAAATTATCAATATAACAATTTGCTATTCTATTTTACATATATAATCATATCTGCTTTTTTAGCTTTCCATATTTTCTATAAATTTTCCAAAATATGGTAAAATAAAAATACCACATGATTTCTTGATAATTCATTATTTACATTTGTATTTATTAAGAATGAGCAAAGCAATCAGGAAAGAATGTGAAATAACATCTCCACACCACGTATCTTCTGTCTTTCTTTAGATAAGTATTTCCATTTGTTAGGGGTTACCATTCCTACTTTGGCCATGGCTTACTGAAATTGAGATTTTCTCAAGTACTGAGAAAAACATTGGAATGAGAGTACAGAGAAATGATTGCTGAACTTGCTTAGAAACTTAAAGAAACAAATTGTAATCATCCTTTCTGTAGGAAATGAAAATTTGGCATTATTTTTGAGACTTATTAACAAAGACATCTTTTATATAAAAACCAAGCTTTTAACGTTATAAAACTATTTACGTAAATTGACTAAATTCCAATAATCACATCAACTTTATGGCTTCTGTTTTCTAACTTTATCAGTTTCTCAAATAAAGATCTTCAGGTACAAAACAGAACTTCATGAATGAACATACAAACATACAAAACTTCAATTTCTTTATCCTGATAGTAAGACTCATCATTCAATTTATATTCCATTTTAATAAAAGTATACTTCTCAGATTTATAGATGCATTATTATCTATAGTAGACTCAAAATTATAGCAGCTGGAGGATAAACTATGTTTGGTTTTACTAAGAAACTTGGTTTTTAAGAATCTAACCCTAGTGTAATCAGATATATCTCTTATTATTGCCAGGTTCCATTTGAAGAAATGTACCCTTGCTGAGTATCAGGAAGCAATTCACT
Organism: Chionomys nivalis; assembly: GCF_950005125.1. Taxonomy (NCBI): domain Eukaryota; kingdom Metazoa; phylum Chordata; class Mammalia; order Rodentia; family Cricetidae; genus Chionomys; species Chionomys nivalis. The sequence continues at coordinate 26,727,466 of NC_080097.1, read as the reverse complement.
GAAGAGAACACTAACGGGGCAAACAGAAAGCAGGCACTTATTTCTCAAGGGGGTGAAGTGTTACAGACTAGTGACCATGAAGAAGTTAAGGAAGAAGACAAATGATATTGCTTCTTTTCTGGCTGAGAATGTATCATACTGAGAACAATTCCTTAGGAGAAGCCAGAGTTCTGCTTTGATAAATGCTGTCCAGGAAGACCTCATTTTGATCACTAACTTATTTCAAGGGTAGACTTGAAAACACATTTAACAAGTGTTAGTCTCCCCTTTAGGTAAAGATCGGCACTGGGAATTAAAGAATTTTCCAGCCATATACTCCACTATCATTTTCTAAACTTCAATTCTTACTCACAGCTCATGGATGAAAAGCCTAAAGCAGAAGTTACAAAACTTGTTGAAAGAGCAATGAAATGTTGGACCATGCAGAGGTTGATAATTTATTATATGTAAGTTATAATCTAAATTTTCTTCTCCTACTTTCTTTTCATGGAGTTCCCAAAACAACTATAACAAGTCACCTGCCATATTAGCAAATCCTTTTACTAGAGCAATGGAATAGAAAAATTTTAAAATATTTAGCATATTCTGAACCCAGAAAGCATTTGCATTAATTTTTAATGAAATTTGTGTAAATACAAACATGTTTCTTTAAATTCTTTGTCACATTTTGTTTTAAGATTCATAAACTGAAAAATAGAAATTATGTATTTCTTTAGTACAGAGGCCATGAAAGTAACTATCACTTAAATTTGATAACTGAAAATTAATACAAAGTGATTATTCATTTTTGTTTTAAAATATAGTAATTTCCTTTGTGTTATTAACTTATCAATAAATTAGAATGTTTTGATATCTTGAAATGTGCATGCAAATGCATGGAATTAGAAAAAAAAAAAAACATCCTGAGTGAGGTATCCCAGACCAAAAAAAGATGAGTACAGTATGTAGTCACTCACAAGTGAATATTAGACATAAAGCAGAGGATAATGAGCCTATAGCTCACAACCCCAGAGAAATTAGGGAACAAGGAGATCCCTAAAAGAAACGTACATGGATACACTGGATGGGAAATAGACAAGATCTCCCGAGAAAACTCGAAGCATTGAGGGGGTGTATATGGGTTGGAGAATGTGAGAAGGAGCGGATAATCAGGCTACAATCCATAACCCCAAAGAATCTAGATAAAAGTAGAGGACACTAAGAAAGACACAAATGGAGGGGCCCAGGAAGGGGGAGATAGTTAAAATCTCCAGGGTAAATTGGGAGAAGTATAGATGGGAAGAGATGGGCGTGTGAACATAAGGGATTGAGATGGTTGAATTAGTGGAAGGATGAAGAGGGGAGTAATCAAACCGATATCTTGATAGATAGAGAAATTATGGGGCTTGAGAGAAACCTGGCACTGAGGAAATTCCCAGGAATCCACAAGGATAAATTCTGCTAAGACTCCTATCAATAGTAGAGAGGGTGTCTGAACTGGCCTACACCTGTAATCAGAATATTTACTACCACAACTATCATCAAAGAACCTACATCCAGTAATTGATGGAAGCAGATGCAGTGATCCACAGTTAAGCTCTGAGCTGAGCTTCTGAAATTAAGTTAAAGAGATGGAGCAGGCATCATATGAGCAATGGGGGAAAAGATCCTGATTGGAAAAATCACCAAGACAGCTTACCTGAGCTACTGGTTTCTTAAGGACTCTGGAACGAAATCTGGGAAACAAGAAAGGGACTGACATAAGACCTCTAAATGTGAGTGACAGTTGTGTGGCTTTATCTGTTTGTGGGGCCCCCTGGAAGTGGGACCAGAATGTACCCCAGGTGCATGAACTGACCTTTTTGAGTCATTTTCCTATGATTGGATACCTTGCTCAGCCTTGATGCAAGAGCAAGGGTCCTGATCATGATTCAACGTGGTATTTGGTATTTCAGAATATGTTAATGCCCCAAAGGAGAACTTGACCCCTCTAAGGAGTGAAGGGGGTGTGGGATGGGGGAAGCTGGAGGTGAGAAAGGCATGAGGCATGAATGAGGTTTGTATGAAAAATGAAAACAATTAAATAAAAAGATTAATGAACACATTTTTTAAAAAGCACAGATTAACTGACTTAGATTCCATTGATATTTTGACTCAAGGAAAGCATATAAATTTTGAGAAATCTAAATAGCCTTGTTTATATTAGTGCAACCCAGATACATAGAAGAATAAATCATTGTCAACAATTGAGAATAAATGTCATTTGATTCAGTAATGAACTATTATTTTTTAAATTCTTAAGTGTTCCTTTTGTAAAACTTAAGTATCTAATTATTTTAGAATAATTCCAGCCCCAAAAAGTTACATGCAAAGCCATTTATATAGCAGGATTATTGATTTCAATACAATTTGACTTCAATTCGGGATTTAGTGCCTCCAAGTTTCTATGACTTTGAAGGAATCACATTATAATTATAATTATTATATGTTATGTTGGCTTCAACATAGATCATTAGTCATCACATTGCATGTGTAAAATATATAATGGAGTGTAAGGGCATAGAGAAACTGATAAAATATTTCATATTTTAAATATTAATAAGATTTCAATGAATGATTACTGGCAGTACTAAAAACAGCTTTCTACAGTTCAAATAATATAATAAAGTATTATATTTAAATAAATATCATTTTATACTGTGTATTATGGTTCATTTATGAAATTAGTGATATAACTGAAAGGGGTGATAAAATAAAAAACTTTTTTATAGCTCATTTTTTATTCCCAAGCCAGTACTTTAATCTGTATTTGAGGGCTAATATTGTCATGAAAGTTTAAGATTCCAAATATTTGTACTAAATAGTTAAGTGATTAATTAAATTTTTTACCTTTATTTTGAAAGTCAATTTCTTTTGAGCGACCAATAATATAAGTGGCTTACATTTTGCTACCTTGAATTTATTTTACTTTTCTCCATGAATTTACATATTTATTTCTTGAAACATGTATGTTAAACATTATATTACAGTGTTATATCACACAAAGTAAATCTTAGTTATCTGATTATATATTTAGTTGCTTAAATTATATACCCTTAACACTAATTTATACATAACTATATTCTATATAAAATTTCTCAGAATTTTACATAAGCAGTATCTTTGTGAGCAGAATGACAATATTTGATAATAAAAATATAGATCTATAAAAATTCATAAAATGCTACTTTTGAAAACAGCCGATAGCCGGAAAACTTTAAGGGAATTGTTATATTTATGCAAATTTTGATGTATAATGAACAATGAAGCTGAAAGAACATCTTTAAAATAGGAAAGAATAAGGAAATAAAAGGCATTAGTAAAAGTTTAAAGAATAATAAGATAAAATATATTAACAAAAATTCAAATAATAAGGAAAAAAGAGGACTTCATACTGAAGAAAAGTAGGAGTAAATACATATTTTATATTGCATATCATTTTTCTCTTTACTTTTTAATTAAAAATAGATAGTGTTTTCATATAATACAACCTAATCACAGTCTGGGCCTGGTTAAGAGTACTGCCTACTCTTCCAAACATCCTGAGTTCAATTCTCAGCGATTACATGGTGGCTCACAATCATCTGTAATGATATCTGGTGACTTCCTGAGGAAGAGTTCTTCAGCTAAGACCATAAAACTCAATATGGACACAAAAATGCCATATACAGGCCTCTCATGCAAGCTTCAGCATTACCAGGACATAAATTTCATTTTTTTCAAACACAGTTTACTGCTCCCCCCACCGCCCAGCTGCTTGAGAGTTGCAGAGTCTATGATGAGCACATAAACACATTGATATTCAGTTTTCATACAGTAAGTAGAATTTACAGACAGACCGACCTAATCGCACATGACTGCCCTGCTCTAGGAACATGCAATCTCACTCAAAAAGCAAAGATTTCAGTATCCAAATAATTTGAAGACCAAAAGGCATATTTTGGTCAGGCTAGAGCTGTTTTGTAGACTGTGCATAACCAAAATGGCTAATAAACACTCTGATTCTTTCTTTATAATAGCTCTAGTCTTAATCGTGTGAGTTTGGCCATAGTGACTTTAACATCTTTTTAGAAAAAATGCCTGATGATACTGTCACCCTGAGGGCTAGAAGTACAAAAAAGTAAAAAGTAAAGAGAGACATACTCATTCCAATCTAAACATATTGCTTATATGTTACCTGTCATATTTTCCATAATTTGAATTTGTAGTGAGGCTTGAGAAATGGCCACATAATTTCTTAAAAGACATCTTTCAATTATCTTGGATATTTTATATCCTCCCAATTTTTATATTAACATTGGAAAAATAATCTTTTTCCATAAGGTTATTAGAAATTAAATAAAAATAGCTTATAATATAGCAATACTGGTTTTCTTTTTTCTTTTATTTTGCTTTTGATTTGTTATGTTTTTCAAGAAGGTGTTTCACTGTGTAGCCTTCATTGTCATTGAACTTATTCTGTAGACCAGGCTGGACTTAAATTCACAGATATCTGCCTTCCTCTGCCTCTGAAGTGCTCAGATTAAATGCACACATCACTGGCTGAAATATTGGATTTTTAATATATGTTTTTATTATTTATAACTTCTGGTTATTCTGAGTGATGCCTTTAGATTTTATGCGAAAGTATAATATGCCTTGTAATCTGCCTTGTAGAACTTTCCCATAGTGGTTGAACTTAGATGGTGTTAAAAACGTATCATTTAAATACCATGATTTGCAGCTATATTTTCAATTTTTGTGACAGTAATTGATTAACAGTGTCAATGAGACATTATTGAGGTAAGGGTCTTCTAAAATATATCCCATAAGTTACAGAATACTTATGATACTATATATTGCCACAAGCCAAAGAAATTTGAAAGTGAATATATATAACAATCACTCCAAAATGACAAACAATAATATTTTCAATGGACAGAGCCAAGTTTGAACAATGAATACTGTTACTATCTTCATTGTAAACATGAGTTTATTTATTATAAAAATTATTTTGAAGTTGCCACTTTCATACATTTATGAAACAAAATAAACTTTAAGTTCTATTTATAACACAAATCTCTCATACCAAGTAAAACTTGCAAGATATTTTAGAGGTTTTTATTCCTCAGTGATTTAAAAATTATGATGCTTAACAGACCAAAATTTAAATGTGAATACTTTGCCTAGAGATAAATAGTTTCTTACTAATAGTCACATTTTGTTGACTTCAATTCTTTATTAGTCTTACTAACATGCCTCCTAGTATCAAGACTATAATTCCATATTGTATTAATAATGATTTTTCTCACACAGGTTGTATCTCATTAGTACTAACATAAAGATGTCATATATGCAAAAGAATAGGAGAAATCTTATAAATGTTTACTTTTGTTATTTTAACAGGATAAAGATTATGTTATGTTGTATGTAAGTCCTTAATCATATACTGGCGAGGCAAATGGTTGAAGATCTTTGTGAGTTCAAGAGCAGTGTGGTCTAGATAGATCCAGGTCAGCTGAGGCTACAAGTAAAAACTTTTTTTCAGTTAATTTTTGCAGTGGAATATTTTAGACACACACACTGTACTGTTGTGCTAATATGTTTCTTCCTCTTACATTTTAGCACCATATTATTATTTCTGACATATTAATAAATTTGGTCGAACTTATGAAGAAAAAATATTCAAAAACTTTATGCTATTATCTTTAATTAGATTTGCGCCCTGGCATCTTGGAAGCCACTGGAGATATTAATAATTCAAATGTTGCCCAATTTGCTATTTGATCTATTTGCATTTTAGAGGATATCCTATTTTTTATTTATTTGTGTTATATTGATAAAAGTTTCACCTTAGTATAGCCCTTTTCTTCCCAGGGGTTTTAGCAGTTTTTTCTACTTAGTGGGAGGCAGAATAAGATGAAGCCAAATTTCTGGATAACGCTGAACATTTGTCCCAGGTTGAATCAATTGTTTTGACTCTCACAGTGAAGAAGTGTGAGAAATGAATACATTGATTACTTAAAGGGCTCTCAAGTTTCAAATATTTTGTTCAGTAAAGCAATAGCATGCTTTCAATTTTCTTATGTATGCCAATCTGATAATATTGAAATATTTATAAATAGATTGTATTTTTTCACAGTCTACATATTTGGGCCCTAGACACAAATTTGTCCTTGAATCTAGTAAATTGATCCAAGCTGAATCATGGATAATATAAATGAGAATAGAATCAGCAAGGGCAGAGACAATCTTCTTAATGGGTTGGAAGTTATAACCCATGGGAGATGAGATGGTCAGAAAACAGAATCTCTCACGTGTTAAAGCTGATACAAAGGTAATCAGTGTGAGCCTTAAGGGCTGAGTGGGTTATGTCCTCATTAAGTGATTGCTTTCTACTTTCTTCTTGATTGAACATAAAAGCAAAATAAGGTGCATGCATTTAAATGTTTAGCAAATTGTCTAATTAAAAAATTCATTTGAGAACTAGAGGATGTAAGAAACTTCAAATATAGTCTAAAATGAAAAAAACAATGGTGTCCAAAGAATTTTTTTCTGGTAATATTAAGCATAATTTAGAAGCAATTAATTTTAGAAAAATATTAATTTGGCTTATGAGAGTAGTTCTCATAGGCTAGCATTGCACTGCACATTGAAAGCAAACATGTTTCAGCATGTCCAAGGCCCTAAATAAAGGGGACTATTTGATTTAGATTGTGAGGTAAGAAAACATGATTATGATCATACTGGATAACGGTACTGAAAGTAAGGAAGCTATTTTTATGATTCCTGTACTGTTCACAAATATTTTACAAAATGTAAACCCAATGTCAATCTATATGTACCTGTGTAAGCACAATTCCTTAATCAATAGTAGAAAGATATGTATAACAAAATTGACATTAAATTTGTATCAATAAGCCAAGGTCCATACCACTGCAAAGCATTCATCTCTATAATATATTCTGTCTTTATTGCTTATTTGTAATCCTTTTCTGATCAGGAGTGCTTTTAAAATGGTAAGCAGCTGGGTCTCAATGGCCCTGGATGCTGGCTCTGCCTCTCTCAGCCTTTCAATATGGCAGAGGTCCTTTTACTTCCAGCTCTGGGTCTTCTGGGTGGTAGCAATGCTCACCACCTCAAGTCTGGTAAGTGGTTGGTCCCATACTGCCACCAAGAAACTTGCAGCATGCTGCCCACAAACCCCATTCAATTGATCCCCTTCCCAAAAGAGACAACAGCTGTTTCTACTACTAGCATGAACCAGAAAGTCTTCTTAAAGGAGCAGCACAGTCCTTACTGCTACTGCTGAGTCCGGAAGTCTTCTCTTAAAGAAATCAATCCTCTGCTTTCTTCTAGCAAACAGAGCCCACCTGAGAAAATGCTGCTACCATGAAGTTGTGCTTAACTCTGTTAATTCCTTCCCAAGCTCTCTCAGGTTTTATGTGGATTTAGTTGTGCCACATTGGCAAGTCATTTTGTAGACAGAGACTGCAAACATTTTTAAATACTAATTTTTAGATTTTTGAAATTAACACAGAATTATCACTACTTTTATTGAAATGATATTATACTTTTTTCTAAAATAATCTCTTTTATATTTTTCTAATTATAATATAATTGTATTATTTCTTTTTCCTTTCCTCCCTTCAAAACATCCAGTGTATTACTGCTTGTCATTTTTTAAAAATTTATTTATTTAAAAAAAATCTTTTCTCATGCTATACAACAATCCCAGCTCCCACTTATTTCCCCTCCTGCTCTTTCTACCCCATCACCTCTCCACTATCCACTCCTCAGAGTGGGTAAAGCTTCCCCTAGAAAGTCAACAAACTCTAGCATATCACTCAGAGCAAGACCAAGGCCCTCCACACTATATCCAGGCTGAGCAATTTATCCAGAAAGAATGGACTTCATACAGTCAGTTCAAAATCTAAGGTTAAATTCTAGTCTTACTGCCAGTGGCCCTACAGACTGGCAGAGCTACAAAACTGTCACACATTCATAGAACCTAGTTTGGTCCCACGCTGGCACTCCCCTGTCAGTCTGAAGTCTTTAAGCTTACATTATTTCAGGTAAGCTATTTCAGTGGGTATCTCCATCATCATGGTCTTGAGCCCTTTACGCATATTATTGCTTCCCCATCTCTTCAACTGGACTCTAGGAGTTTAATCCAGAGCTTCATTGTGAATCTCTGCATTTACTTCCATCAGTTGCTGGATGAAAATTTTATGGTGACAATTAATGTAGTCATCAATCTGATTACAGAGGAAAACTAGCCCAGGTACACTCTCCACTATTGCTTACAGTCTTTGCTGAGGTCATCCGTGTGGATTCGTGAGTATTTTCCTAGTGCAAGGTTTCTTGTCAGCCTCTTAATGGCTCCCTCAATCAAGACATCTTCTTTAACTGCCTGTTCTTTTTCAGATTTATGGCATTTTATTGTTTTAACTGATATTACACACACACACACATATGTGGATAGATGACTGACCGACAAGAGAGATAGAAGTAAATGTAGTGATTATGTATCAAGGATATTTCTCTTTGCAACAGACAGCATTAAAGAAAACCACAACATTCAGGATGCAGAGTTGAGCAGTCCAGTCCCAATGGATGTGTCTACAAAGCAATTCCATAACCTAATGCTCAGGAAACGTTGTGAACGATACTCAAACTATCTATAATATTTTTCTTCTGTTTCCAATATTTATTTAGTATATTCATGGTTATAAGTAAAATTTCAACTGTAATAAAGTCCATGGAGATTATGTTACAAAAGCTTTTTAAGACAGATGAAGCCTAACAAATAACAATTTACTAACAAGATAATCTTTATGAGAGATTAACTCCAGAGAGAGTAATAATTATTATACCTAAATGATCATGTTTTAAGTGTTTCAGAATGTGCCACAATTCGATATTAGTGACATTAAGTAGATTTTCATTTGAAATTATCACTTTAAACATTATAAGAAGTTAGACAACTCATTATTTTTCTAAAGTTTTGTGGTTTATCTTACTAAAAATTAAGGTTTTTACAATGAGTCATAGGAAATATTCTAAGATTAAATGATGCTATTTTTGTCAAATTCTCATTGAAATGTTTTTTTATAATAACATGTAATCTCCACACAGAGATTTTCATCATGAATTTTATAAAAAATTATTCTAGAATAATGTTTAATGTTTTATATAAAGCAAATCATGTAAATGTTTTTTTCTGTATAAATGTTTAAAAAGTTTGGTCACTTGAAAGTTTGTGAGTATATCCTACTTTATCCTGAAAAGAGTCAGTATTTAAAAGAACAGTTATAATTATATGAAATTGAGATATTTTCAGACATTTCTATTTTTTATTTTTTTTATTTTTTTTTATTTTTTATTTATTTTTTTTACTTATTTATTTATTTTTATTCTTTTTTAATTAAAATTTCCACCTGCTCCCCATTTCCCATTTCCTTCCCCTCCTCCCAAATATTGCCCTCCCCCCACTTCCCTCCCCCTATCCCCACTCCTCTTCTCCTCCCCATGGGTGGGTTTTTTTGAGACAGCATTTCACTATATAGGTCTTTCTCTCCTGGAACACACTATAACCACCAGACTAGCCTCCAAGCCTCCAACTCTCAGAGATCTAACTTCCTCTACCGTGGCTATTCAAAGCATGGGGTTAAAGGCATTCACAAGTATGCCCAACTAATGAATACTTTTTAATTTAAAAAATTGTAGTACTTCAACCCACATCATTTATCAGAAGAGAAAATCCCAAAGTGGGTGGTGCTCCAAGAATAATTCAGCTCATTGTGAGTAGGCTTAAGTTTTTTTGTTCTTTTAAATAGCTACAAATCAAAGACATATTGAATAAGGGTTTAAAGGATAGCTGGTCCTTTTGTACAAAGATATCAAAAGTCTTCCTGGCCATCTAGATCAGTGGTTAACTAGTATGGGTATCTGAAGACCCTTAACAAGAGTGCTCTTTGATCTGTAAAACAACTGCAAGCAAAGGAATTTTGAGCTGTATAACATCTCCAACTGGCATCAAAATTTTCCCTCTGGTTTACTGAGGTCACCAATCCAAAAGGCCAGACACTCACTGTCTAACTTCCCACTATCTTTTTTTTCAAGCTAATCAGTTCTTATGCAACAACTCTTGATATAATTTACCATACAACCATGTGCTAGTTAGAGAACACAAATTCACTTTAGATTAAACCTATCAATTAAATATTCCTTCAATACTCTCCAACATTAAGAAGGCAAATTAAGAATGTAGGGATGAGCACAAGCATGAACTTCTCCATGTTCACTCTTTGTATGGGTGTTGTTCTCGGCAATGGGACCCTGTTGTTAGCTTGAGAAGAAAACCATTTTGTCCTAGGATTTAACATGGGTTGTCTGGAGATTTCCATGGGGTTCCCTAGGCCTACAACTAAACTGAATATAACCTTCTATCATCAGTGGAAGCCTTACCTGGCTCCATGAGATGGGCAGTTGAAACATTTTCTCCGCCAATACTATATGTGTCCTCATTAGGGTCATTTTCATAACTTCTAGGAAGTTTCAACTCCCCTAGGTTTCCTCAACACCCATGTAGTGACCCCCCTAATTTCAGCCATCTCTCCCCCACACACTCCCTCTCTTCATCCTATCCCCACCTATGATCCCTCTGGCTACTGTCCCTCCTGTTCCCAGTCCACCTTTGAACTCTGTTCTATTTCCTCTTTCTAGAGAGATCTGTGAATCCCAGAGAGAACTCTCATCTCATCTAACTTCTGTGGATCTATATGTGTCTTATAAAGTCATCATCAGAAAAGCATGTTTCAGCAACAGATGGGAATGGATATATTGATACACAGCTGGATATTCTGTGGAGAAAGATTCTAAATTGGATATCCCTATAAAATATCCCCTCTCTGAACTTAGAGAATCCTATAGAAGAACAGGTGGGAAACTCGTAAGAGCCAGAGGGGTAGAGAACTCCAGGAGGACAAGGCCCTATGAATCCACTAACCAAGGAGCATGTGATCTCACAGAGAGTAAAACAGCAAACAAGGACCTACGGGGTCTGCACCAGGGCCTCTGTATATGTATTACAGCTATTAGTTCTATTTTTATGAGACTCCTGACTATGAAAATGAGTGTGGTCCCAACTCATATTTCTAATATGTGCCTGATATTAGGACTTTTTATCCTCCTGTTGTGTTGCTTTGATATTAATTTTTCTTCATATTACTATATTTTATGGTGACGTATATGGTTGTTATCTCTTAGAAGCCAGTTTTTTTTCTAATGTAAGACAGAAAAAGAGTGAATCTTGTGAGGAGGAGAGGTAGGTAAGAACTGGAAAGGCTAACTGGAGGGTAGATTATAATCAAAATATACTGCATGAGAAAAGAATGTATTTTCAATAAAAGAAAACAATGTTCCCACAAAAATGAAAAGAAAATTAAGTTATCTTAAATTGAGTTCAAGTAATCAGTACCTGGTGTCCCACAAAGTCATTGAACTGTGATCTTCAATTTCCTTCACTGTTAAAAAACTGCTAATCACTTACTGTGGCAAAGTTTTGCTAAAGATTACACTTCTTTTCCTGTGAATTTGTTTTATTATCTTGAATTTGTTTTTCATAGTTTGTACAGGTGGAGCTGTTTTATCCCATTAAGCCTTTAAAAATTCACTGTCAAGTCACACTGCAAAACTATTTAATTTTCCCATAGTATTAATTTTATTATTTTCTTGTCTGTTACACATTTTGACTATCAAATGATTATTCAGTCTAAGTCTTTCAGAGTATTCACTTGAAATATAAAATATATATGTTTATTTGTATATCAAATAACAAAATGTAAATGTTGGCATAACATAATATATATCTCCTTTATCTTCATGCTGATGTCTAATTTTTAAATTATTTAAACTTAAAATTAAATTTTTAAAAATCATAGTATCCTAGAAGCATCCTATTGCAGTAGATGGAAAGTAACACAGAGACAAACACCTGGACCATGTGCAGAGACTAAGAGATATTGAAACACTGTTTCTAAATCAGATCTATTTTTATCAAATTCCTCACCTCAAGGCTCAAATAGAAATAAAGAAGTTGAAGAGAAAGCGTTGTAAGGGCCAAGGAGGATGGATGACTCCAAGAAAACAGTGTTTACCAAGTAGGACAGGATTTATGGACTTATGAACTCACAGTGACCATGGAAACACATACAAAGGCCCTTCACAGGTTTGAACCAGATTTCAGTTCAAGTTCCAAAAGAAAGAAGTGGACTTGGACTCCTGTCCATTACCAAAAAATTATCTGTAACTGACAACAGCATTTCCAAACCTATAAGACACTTGAGGGTTAATATTATCTATGAAACATTTCAAATAATTTAAATTTGGTTTCATATTTGCATACACTGTTATTTTCTTTCGTATTTTCATTATTGTTGTTAAATGAAAGCAGAAATCTAGAATATCAAATCCCCGTGTATCAGTTTCTTGTTATCTCTAAACATTATTATTTTCTAGGTTAAATCAGCAATGATGCCATAGACAGAGTGATTTCATCATTTTTGAATTTCACCTTCCAAGTTTTGCAAGCCAATGAACTTATCTTTTTTGTCTCCTCATTGTGTTCATCATCTCTGTCCATTTTACTCTATCATCCTTCTTTTTTCTTTTGCTTTGATATTGCTTCTACTGTTCTATTCACATCTATCATAAAATTAGTAAGAGGACTTGTCCAACAGATCACTATTAACCCTTATTAAAGCATATATAAACACTTAAATGTGGCCTATATAATTAAGGTGTGAATCTTTAGTTTTGTTTACTGCTGGATAGTTTTATGTCCGCTTGTAACAAGCTAAACTCATTCAAGAGGAGAGAACCTTAATTAAGAAAATAGTTCTACAATATTATGATCTTGGCAAGCCTATAAGGCATTTTCTTATTTAGTGATTGATAAGGAAGTGTCCAGGACCCTGTAGGTGAGACCATCCCGAGCTGGTAGTCCTGTGGTCTATAACAGTGTAGACTGAGCAAGCCATGAGGAGCAAACCAATAAGCAGAACACCTCTGTGGCTCTGCATCTGCTCGTGTTTTCAGGTACTGGTACTGTGTGAGTTCCTTCTCTCACTGCTTTTCGTAATAAAATGTTATCTGGAAATGTTAGTGAAATATGCACTTTGCTCGCCAACTTACTTTTGGTCATGACATTACATCACAGAAATAGTAACGCTAACAAAGACATTTGTATTAGTGATAAATTAGAGGCTGCTCATAAACACTGTAATGGGATATATGTATGCATATCTCTATCTCTATATCTATCTATATCTATATCATCTATGTGTGTGTGTGTGTGTGTGTGTGTGTGTGTGTGTGTATAGTGCTATGGGAATATTTTTGACCAGAATATGTGCTGAAACACAACTACAATAATGGTTACCCTATAGTGTAAAATTCTACAATCACCTAGATATTAACCCTTTAAACAAATCTATGAAGGATTTTTAAAATTATCTTAGCCTTTTAAACAAATTTCAAGTGTCCTCAAAGTAGCCGTATCATGAATTAATGAATAAAGGAAAATATATTCAAACTTGAAATTATTTAGAAAAGTTAAGATCCTTGCTTGTCATGATATTTACAAATGCTATAGGCTTTAAAACAGGGAAATGTTAGACTAGAAAGTTGAATCTCTCTATCATTCACAATTTAAAATATTTTATTCACTATAAGCTATAAGTCAAATATTGTATTAAATGAATATATATTTCAGGGGAGTCACTTAAAAATTTATTGCTGGAATTATTAGATAAACCGTAAGAAAATTAAACACTACCATTAACATTAATATTAGTGTATATTTTAGATATAATGTGTATAGGGAACACTTTGTTAAATGATCAGATATCATTAAATCTCTATGAAAATGTTTATATTGCCATCCAAGTTCCTCCTGTTTATAGATGTACTCCCATTTGCTCCAGAGAAAACTGCCAAGCTAATGACATTTAGAGTGATGGCAGCATCATCTGTCATCCTTCTCTGTAATTCTCTCCAGGCTCTGGCAGACAAATACATTTTCACATGCCATAAAAAATTAAGTATCAAAATAGTGTAAAAATAACTTTAAGGGTCTGATAAAAGAGCCTAATGCAAGGACATTGAAAGTTAATGCTTCTCTATGTCTAAACCTGTCATTTCCAGTGTCACATATTTTAGAAAATAAAATGATCCTTTAACAGTTCCAGAGGATAAAGTGAGACAAGATCTATTATAAGGAGAGGTGAATACCAGTGGAAAAGGGCCAAGTGTCAGTTAAATAACACAAAATGTGTTTGTATTTCAAGGATTTACTTGTACATAAAATGGTTAGCATGCATACAAAAAAAGATAAAAATTATAACCAAAATGTTCAAGAGTCAGCATTGATGATGGGTTCTTCAAGACTTATGAGTATCAACCTACACAAGAATAGTAATACTATTATTCCACCAGTTTTGCATCTCACTAATTTGCAGATATAGAACATGATAGATCCAAAGTTTGAAATAAGAATTAAAACTAATTTCATTTCCATGAAGAATTTGATCAGTACCTGTCTAATCTACACAGTCTACAACTAGTAACTTCTCCACTTGAGGATGTGATCTGTTTTTTCTGGGTTACATATAACAAATGGAGAAAGAGAATTCTTGAACAAAATTTTATCACCATTAGGCTAGTACAAAAGGTAAATAAGCTTTTATGGAGAATTAATTAGTGTTCATAATTATACAAAATTCAGCCAACACTATGGAATGACCTTATTTCAATTACTCATAATTCATCTTGTTTAGTATTGTGATGTCTCAAAATTATTCCTAGTTTAATTATAGTAATATATCTCACATATCATTTGTTCTTTATGGGCCAAATTTGACTTTATTTGCAGTTTTTTTTTCTCAGAAAGTTATAGAAAATCAGCAGGATATATTAAATTCTACTAAGTTGATAGAAAAGATTTCTTTTTATTTATTTTACTGTTGAGAATTTTATATATGTATATCATATATTTGTATTTAATCCTTAACTTCTGACATCCCCTCTGCCTTACCACTCTGACTTACCCTCTGCCTTACCACTGTCCCACACAACATGTTATGTGAATCTTTGAGTCCTTTTAGAGCTTCAGGATAGTACATGCATTATTGTTGACTAATCTATTATGGGTAGCCTTTCAGAAGCCCCATTCATGAAGGAAAGTAACTCTATCTCTTTCATAAACCATCAATTGCCAGTGCTCTACTACGGGCGCTATGACTTTGTTCAAGTTACTATTGGAAAGGTTTTAGGTGTGCCTCACAGATGTTATCAGTTCATGTATAAAATAGCCCTATCATTTCTGCCCATTACTATTTCTCTGCAGATGTTCAGTACCTCTGATTTTTATATTCTTCCTGTTGCATATTCCATAATGATCTTGAATCTTGGAGGAATGGTTGTGATGTAGATGCAGAATTTGCATCTTCAGGCACAATTTGCATGTCATGTCCCTCTACAGGAATTAACATAAAAATCTCCCTGAGAACTAGCTGTCATGCATGATACCAGAAGGTACTGGGCAAACTTCCCAACAGGGAAAGCAACCTATAATCCTATGAAAAGGATACCTATGAACTATAACAATGTCCAGTGTGACACAGTAGTGTTAGGTGTGTAGTAGTGACATATATAACTTAACAGTAACCACCAGTCCTATAATTAAACTTAAAAATCATTCATCAAGGGGGAAATCATGCCTGATACTAGAAACCTATTCAACTATCCAGTATTACTAATATGATAAATCTTGGAGCAGAACCAATCAACACCATTTTACTAAACAAGCATATTCCCTAACTAACTCTAAATATTTGCACTTATACCCACACATAAAGTTTAGTCCTCATTCCAGTTCAAAGAATCTTATTTTTGCATGTTTAGCTTTAATTCTTTGTTTTTAGGGAAGCATTTGAAATTGCATAAGCCTAGATTTCTTTCTTACTTTGGTTTTTCTGTAGTATCTGTAATCTGTAAAACATTGTTCTAAATGTTCCACTGATAAATAAATGTCCAAATAAGAAATTCCATAGAACTGTCAATATCTCAGTATTGCTGTCAACATTACTTATTGAAATAAGTAAGTATTGACAAGATGCAGCCACAGTCATCTATATTAATGAAAGTGTCAAATGCTCCATGCAGGTGCGATTAATAACCTGATTTTTAATATACACTTGAACATAGTTGAACAAATGTCCTTGTAGTATGATTGACCACTCTTTGAGTATGTGCCCAAGAGTGGCATTGCTGGGTCCTGAGATACATTAATTCCCAATTTTCTGATAAAATGTTATACTCATTTTCAGTGTGCTTGTACAAGTTTGCATTCCCATCCACAATTGAGGAGTGTTCTACTTTCCCCTTATCATCTCCAGCATAAGCTATCATTGGTGTTTTTGATCTCAGCCATTCTGACTGGTTTAAGGTGGTATCTCAGAGTCATTTTGATTTACATTTCACTGCTGTCTAAAGATGCTAAGTATTCCCTTAATTGTTTTTCAGCCCTTTGAGATTCTTCTGTTGAGAATTCTCTGTTTAGTGCTGGACCCCACTTTTTAATTGGGTTATTTTGACTTTCTATGTATAATTTTTTGAGTTCTTTAAATCTCGTGATATCAGTCCTCTCTCTGATGTGGGATTGATGAAGATCTTTTCACATTCATTATGCCGACTTTTTGTCTTATTGACCCTGTCCTTTGCTTTAGAGAAGCTTCTCAGTTTCAGGAGGCCCCATTTATTTATTGTTGCTCTCAGTGCCTGTGCTACTGGAGTTATATTTAGGAAGTAGTCTCTGGTCTGCATGCATTGAAGGCTTCTTCCCACTTTTTCTTCTGTCAGGTGGTCTGATTTATATTATGGTCTTTAATCCATTTGGACATAAGTTTTGTTCATGGGCATAGATATGGATCTATTTGCATTCTCCAACTTGTTGATATCCAGTGATCCCTGTTAAGACTCTGCTTGTTTGTTTCCCGACCACTCAGACCTGAAATAATCACACAGAAACTGAATTGGTATAACACTATTTGTTCTATTAGCTCATGTTTCTTACTGACTAGCTCTTTTACCATAAATTAACCCACTTCTATCAATCTGTGTATTGCTACATGCTCGTGGCCTACCGGTTAGATGGAATCCAGTATCTGTATCCTACAGTGGCTAAGCTACATGGTTTCTCCCTGACTAGATTTATTCTGTCTTCCTCGATCACCTTGGAATTTCCACCTTGCCCTATTCTGTGATGAAGTAGGCCCAAAGATGCTTCTTGATTAATCAAAGTAATGATAGCATAAAGAGGTTATTCCCACATCAGGTCTCTTTCTTCAGGACTCATGAGAAACTGTGAAAGAGGACATGATATGTCAGTGTCAAAGAATGGAGGACCAATAAAACAAACAAATCAGATAAACAAGTACTGTCATTGTACATATGACCTCTCACACACTACACACACACACAGTGTACGCACACCAGAAAATTTACTTACCAATGTCATCTTGTGTTTGATACAAAATATAACATACAATTAGAAATATGTTATACATATATTTTATATACACACATACATATGAAAATCATTTTAAATAAAAGGCCAGTGTCATGAATTGTGTAATGGAATCCATCTATACCTATTTTTTTCTTCCAAATATCTTAAAGTGAAAGAGAAAACAGGCAACAATTGGCTGATAATTTTTAATATTACTTCTAAATATAAATCAACGGATTTATATTAATTACTTGAAATTTCCAAAAACCTGACAAAAACAACTCCAAAACAGAGGATTAATTTAGCTTCAACATAAATAGATTCCCTCAAGGAATGAAAGACATATTGGTAAAATTTGCTTGTGCCTCTGGTAATATGAGTGGTCTAAAACCTCAGCAGATCATGGTGAGAGTGATGAACAGGTGTACTATGTCTCATGATGCTGCATCATTGTCTTTGTTATTCACCCTATCACCACAGTCCATGAAATGATGCAATCTACTACACCCAAGGGAGAGCTTTCTCTCTTAATTATCTTTGAAATGACTTCATAAACAGGCTCTAAGATTTTCCTAAAAAATGTTGTAGCTAGGGGTTTCTTAAACTAATCAGTTTGATGTTGAAAATTAAACACCAGAGGGTCTTTGCTTAAGAATTAAGATTTCCCATGAACAACAGTGAAGGACTGTACTGTATGAGGTTCTTGTTCAAACTTTAGATGACATGGGTTCTAGAGTCTTAAAAACTTACCCAATTATGTAGTGGTATCAGTGAACTAGATATTGTTTGTTTTAATATACAAAGATAGTGAAACTCTATTAAAATAAATTAGTCAGTGTGGAAAAGAATCTTAGAAATTTTATTAGGAGGATTTGCTTCCATATGAGAAAGAGTATAACATCTTTTTGTGGTTGTTTG
The DNA here is from genome assembly GCF_950005125.1 of Chionomys nivalis. NCBI lineage: Eukaryota > Metazoa > Chordata > Mammalia > Rodentia > Cricetidae > Chionomys > Chionomys nivalis. Next base: position 26,708,979 of record NC_080097.1, on the reverse strand, counting down.
TTTTGTTTTAACAACCTCATACCTTTCATTGATGCTTTCTTCATGCTATCGTTTTTGGTCTTTATTTTCTTCCATCTTGTACTGATAAATATGAAGTATTAAAGAACATTAGGATAATTAGCGAATGATTCTTAAACATTATGTTAGTAATTTCATATGCTTTTTAAATTGATTTATTTTAATCGTGTGACTGTTATCTTTTATGTTGTAAGATGTGTAAAGGAGAAAGATTATATAGTTTCAAAATCTGTGCACTCTTGGCACCTACTTTCAAATATTTAATATGGTGAATTTGTGAATATCATATTTCTACCTATTTGTTAAAATGGAAATAATTCTGTTCAGTTTTATAGTAATTCTAGTAGGACAGTCCAAGATACAGCACATGAGAGTGTTCACATTACATTATTGTTATCATAGTTTGATTTTCCTTTGTAGATTTTTAGAATTGATAATATTCTGAAGCTTGTTGTTTAATATTTAGTGAATCAGAAAAATCTTCAAAATTACCAAAGTCAGTAATCCTATGTGCCAATCACTCCTTCAAAGTTAAATTTCTCAATAGGATTTCCCTCTAATACCTTTTCTTTTTTCTTTAAATAAAGCTTCACATATGTGGGCCCTTAAGTGTTAAATTGGTATAGTAAAAATGATCTTTACAGAGGAACTAGTACAAGATTGCAATATCAGAAAATAATTCAGACGTAAAGAAAAGATCTTTCTTTGGTTACTTAGATATGACCACAAAAAGAGAATCTTTCCTCAAATTCCAGAAGAAAAACTAAAGGAATAGATAAGGAACTTTAATAACAAAGAGATAATTATACACATACATGTATAGCTAAGGGAAAGTAAATGGTAGGAGAAAATCTAAGTTCCAAGATATACAATGCAATTTCATCTACTTCACAAGCATGAAAGGTATTCAATATATTTAGCCTGCCAGATTTATATTGTAGCTTGGAGGAGTACGTTTTACTACTGTAATATTAATATTGCTATTAAGTAAATATTTATTTGCTTGGGTGCTACATTAATTAAAGACAAGGACAAGGAACTTGTGGTGTATCTTCCAAACTAAAATGAAGTATGTTCCAAGTGAGGTTACCTTGTGCTTAAGTCTTGAAATTCAAGCTATTACATTCTTCCAGAGAAGCTTATTAAACTAAGGATAACAAAGTTTCAGGCTTATATATCAAATGATAGTAGACTGAAGAAATATCCAGTAAAGCAAAACCCTCCAACCTCGTGGTTCATATTATTATAAGAATACACCACCGGCAGATTTCCAAAAGAAAAAGTTGGCTGTGGTTGTGCTGTCTTTTTCTCTATTATTTTCACCTATGGCAACTTGAATTCCTCTTTGTCATCAATGTAGAAAGAGAAGAAGTTAGCTTGTGCTTGCACTGATTGTCTGAAGAATAAATGTATTCATGTATTTCTAAACATAGCAATAGACAATAATATACCATGTGAAGGAAATAGTATAATTTACTTTGTCTTTTCAAATAAGAATTGAACTAGAATACTTGCACTTTATTTGACCTGAAATTTTAAACTAGGATACTCTAGAAATATTAGAACACAAACACATTCTATCATATCCTTAAAGTGGTTTGATCCCCAATAACAATAAAAATAAACTGAATTATGGTTAATAGAGATCATAAGCATTATCTGGCATGAAAAAAGTAAAATAAAATAACACACAAGGCCAGTTCCAGACTGAGATGCCAATGATAATGGCACTGGGATTTGTCTCTACTGCATGTGCTGGCTTTTTGGGATCCTGTTCTATTTGGATGCATACCTTCCTAACTCTGGATGGAGTGGGGAGGGCCTTGGACTTCCCATAGCGCAGGGTACTCTGCCCTCTTTAAGGACTAAAGGGGGAAGGAGGAGGATGAGTGGGGGAGCAGGAGGGAAGTAGGAGGAGGGGAGGAAGTAGAAATATTCAATGGTATTATTTATAAAGTAATAAAAATTATTAGAAAAAATAAAAATAAAATAAAATAGTATACATTATGTAGACCGCAAAATATAGAATCCCATATACAATTCCTCTGTGGAAGGCAAAAGAGACAGGGAGTGAGTACGGATGAGCTTATGAAAGATTTTGGATTTGCTATCTAGGATTCTGTGTACATAATTAAAACCATTTATATTTTGAAGTGTTGTTATACACACTCAAGTGTGTATAATAAACTTCAATATGCAACATTAAAAGACAAATGAATGCCTTCAGTACATTTTAAAGCATTAAGTTTATAACTACAAAAGGAGTAACCAAAACTTCAAATCAAAAATGAAAGCAATAACTTTGTTCTTGCAGAAGGAAAGCCTACGGGACACTCTGAGAAAAAAACATGAAGACTTCTTCAGGATGCAGAATGGGTGAGGGAAGTATTATTTCAATTAAAGCTAGGATAGTTTAGATTTCTTACTGCAGTAATAAATAAATAAAACATACATTCAAATGTAACATGTAGTCATAGATACATGCCCATATAATTCCTTTATCTCAAGTTAAAAACTCATAGAGGGGGAATTTATACAGAAAAGAAATCTTAATAGACCATGATTCTTATAAATGATGATAGGCTAAAGGGAAATAGGGAATTTTAAATGGAAGGGTAACACTTGTCTCCTTATACCATTTCTGTCCTTTGTTATCTGGATTACATTACTATTTCTATATCCATGTCTTACCATAGCATTTTTCTAAGTTAGAGAAAGCAAAAAATTCTACACTATGCACTAATAATGAACTAAATAAATTAGTTTATTAATTTCCATAACCATGCTTAGTTTATGATACATTAACCCCATAATATACTGTAAATGAATGCAAGATACTAGCATTTTCTTCAGAATATGAAATGACTTCATAAGTTTATCATCTATGATACTGCATTGTCTATATCATCTAGTCCCAGGGTCATACTAAAATATGTCATCTTGAGAATCTCAAATTGGAGCTAATAGCTACTTTGAAACATTTTCTGCACCAGTACATGTTCCCAGCACACTGGGGAAAGTTTTAATCTACCTCTTCTCTTCTAACCCCATGTCTGAGATTAACTGTGTAGGTAATGGGATTACAATCCAGAAGATCAGAGATATTCACAGATCTGATAGATACAGTGGAGGTAGTGAATTTTCTGGTTTACTGATTCTCCTTGAGCTATGACATAAGTGAATTTCAAACACCACATAATTTCTGCGACTGGACAGTGGACTGTGTTAGGCAGCTGCTGAGACAGGAAACTGTAGAGTTTATAAGATATGGATGCAGAAATGAAGGGATTTCACCCAGAAAAATCTCTCATAGAGTCCAGTACACTTTACATTTCTCATTCTCAGTCCATCATTTGACATTGAGTTTGACCTTTTATCTCCTAAATCATCAAAATAATCAGTTATGCTTGAAGAATTATCTTGTAAGTCTGGCTGTGTTTAAATGACAAGAGACTCTCTGGTACAATTCAAGTCCTAATGGGCCATTTTCATTAAAATATCAGAGAAGGTTGTATTTCATTTTTATTAGATTTTTTGCTTTCTTGTTTAAACAAAAATTCTAGCCGGACGGTGGTGGTGCACACCTTTAATCCCAGCATTTGGGAGGCAGAGGCAGGCGGATCTCTGTGAGTTCGAGACCAGCCTGGTCTACAAGAGCTAGTTCCAGGACAGCCTCCAAAACCACAGAAAAACCCTGTCTCGAAAAACCAAAAAAAAAAAATAAATAAAATAAAATAAATAAACACAAATTCTACTATTGTGACAGCTACTCCAAAGTCTAAAGTACACTTAGCAAAACGCTGGTCATAAATGCTCAATGTTGAGAGCGATAAAATGAAGGGTAAGTTTGATTTATGTGAAATTTCATGTATTTCTATTTGTTTTACTTATTAACATTTTTGACATTTGATATTTTGTATCATTTCTACCACTTTATTCTCAATATACCATTTATAAGACAGTGTATCTCATATTCATTTTTGACGCCAGTGATAGAAAGGTTGCAAATAGCCTAGCTGAGCAGAGTAAGTGAGCATAGGATAGGTCAGATTCACTCTGGCAAGAAATTGGATGTTACAATGGATCCAAATTTATTTGGGGATTTTCTTATAAACCACTAGATGGGAATCACCATGAAGTTGAGGAAATGGCCTGTGAAATAAAAAGAGCCTGTGATAAAAAGGAAGAGAACTGATGAAGGATTTTAATTATTTAGCATAATGTTGAAGACAATGAGGGCTGCTGAGAAGCCAAGGACAATGGCACTGAGTTTTGATCCTACTGCATGTTCTGGCTTTGTGGGAGCCTAGCCGGTTTGGAGGCTCACCTTCCTAGACCTTGATAGAGGGGGGAGGACCTTGGACTGCCCACAGGGCAGGGAACCCTGACTGCTCTTTTGACTGGAGAGGGAGGGGGGAAGTGGGGTGTGGGGAGTGGTGGAAGGGGGAGGGGGAGGGGCAGGGAAGTGGGGTTTGGGGAGTGGGGGTAGGAGGGGGAAAACATAGGCTGGGAGGAGGCGGAAATTTTTAATTTAAAAAAATTTAATAAAAAAATAATAAATAAATAAAATAAAATAAAAATGTAAAGTTCAGACCTGTATGATATTGCTTCTGAGCCAATCAAATCACTTTCCAGTAACTAGTTTCACTTAAACTTAAACCAAGATTATATATGTATATCTACATCAGAGATATTCTAAATATATAGCAGCAATTATCTAATAATTAAAATTTGTTATCTTTATTATAAATGATAAAAAGAGAAATAGTTATGTATTCACTATTCATAAATATTCACTATACAATTCATAAAATTAGTTCACCTGATTCATATTTTTCACAAATTATAGTTTATATTAAAGTTAATTCTTTAGTGTTTTTCACAGTAGACATCCGTTATTTGATCATGTATAACAAGAAGAAATCGACACAAATGCTTGAAATAGTGTCCTGAAATATCAGCTAGAAACTACATTTACTTAATATGAATAGTTCAATAAATAACATTACTTTTTGTTACATTTGATACAAACTATTTTGTAAAAAAAATGTGGATATGCATGTTTCTAGAATTGCCTAACAAATAAATAAATAAAATCTCTCAATTACATATTCACATAAAAAAACATTTAAAGTGACAAAGTTAAGATTAAAGTGCAACTAATCCACACTTTTCTTACTATTATAAAACAAAATTCAAGAGAATACAAAGGCTAAGAAACTTATTCCAAAGAACATGATCTTCAGCATTACTTTTTCAATATAAGTTGTTGCAACTCTCTGGACAGGTTTTTTTATTATCTCTTATGGAAAACCCCTATTTTCCAGATATTTTATCTCTGGATATAGGTCTCTAAATTACTAAAGAAAAATCCCTCACTAGAAAAGATTAAATATCCAGATTGTTTTAAAAAATATTTGAGCTGTGATTTCTTATTACTTATAGCATTATTAAATACTGAAATCAAAGATAGATTACTGCTATAGTTTAAAAAAATATGGGGGAAAATTGAAACATTATTTTTGTTTCCAACAAATGTGACAAGCCAAGTTCTAGAAATTATGTTTATCTTAATTTACTATAAAACTTAGCAAAAGAGTACACCATTTTCACTATTTCACTATTTTCCAAATAACTCACTCGGTAACTCTCATTTTCTATAACAAAATATAGAACAACACATTGCTTAAAACTGCAGCCTTTGAATGTCAACTCCTGGTTCACAAGGCATCTATGCCACTTCAATATATACAACCATCATGATGTTCCTTGGCATCCCAGTCTCTCATCTGGAAAACAATAAAAGTCATATCAACATATATACATAGAGAACTAAGAGAAACAATAAAATACTGGAAACAGTGTCTACCATGTGTCAGCGACTCTATCAGAGTTAGACTGTTATATCAGATTGAGCTTTCAATATGCATGCTGTTATTTTACTTTGCAAGTCAGAGACAAATGGTTCTGTCTGCGAACTCATATTGTTTCACTGACAAATTTAAAAATGCCCTTGGGGCTGGCTGGAAAATAATATAATTGGTCTCCTTTGGGGTAGCATCTATGCAGAGAAAGTTTTATGTTTAGAAGTGTGTAAATTCATATTCAGAGACTTAGTAAGATATCTCCATAAACCAAGCATCATTTCAACATTTCCTGGTGATTCAGACAGCTATATTCTGTTATCTGACTGGCAATGGATGGAACAATTCTACTTGATTTAAAATTGAGGTCTATTTTTTAAGTGCAAATACTGCCAGCTTTTAAGATATATTCTAAGCAATAAAATCATTCTCTGTGTTTAATATGCAGATACTTTTTGCTTTGGAAAATTAAGCTTAGCCAACATAACAGTGATATTTAGTTCACATTGACAAGTGACATAAAAATGTGAGAATTTTCCAAGCATATCATGTATTAACATCCAGATACACATAATAACAGTGATTTTTATTTTTTTTACCATTTTTATGATATGTGATCTTTATAAAAGAATGATAGGAGATAAGCTGAGTTCAATTCACTTGGTCTAGTGCATGTCTTTTGAAATTCCATGAACTTTTTGGATTAAAATTCTGTATCAAGCACTCCTGAGAACTGGCAAGTTATGATAACTTCTACGGTTGTTTCCCATAAATTTTAAGTTTCTGTAAACAGAAACTTATGATTTCAACCAGTTCAATCAGGGATAAAGCAATAAACAGGAAATAAATTGCTGTCCAAATCATAATATTTTGACATAAGAATGAATCTGATATTAAACCACCCATTTTACACAAACACTCTAAATCTTCATTATACAGAAAGCATGCAAATAAAGATAAATAAAAACTGAGACACAGACAACTTAGGTTTCAGGCACAACTCTAAAATTACTGAGAATATATTTAAATAATCCTTAAGTGAATGGAAATATCATAGCAGAAAATCATGCATTTTATCTACAACACAATGTTTCATGATTGTTTAATTCTTAATTATTTTATCCTTCATACATTGATGTAGTGGATAAGTTCATAAACTCTTGAGATTTAAGGTGTATGACAGGTCCAAACATTGTTTATTTTTTTCTATTCAGGTGGCAGGAGCATGATTTTTAAATTCCACATCAGTACTTACTAAGTTTTCTCTGTATTTTATTGTCATTCAAACAAATCAATAACGTGCAGAATGGAAAAAGATTATTATGAACCACATCCAAAATATTTAATAAACTAAATAATTGAGATATCAAGGAAACAAATAACCTAATGAAAAATGTGATTCCGTTCTAAACAGAGAATAGTCAAAAGACAAACCTGAAATATTTGAGAAACAATGACATAATCAGCAAATTGAATTCAAGAACACATCAGAACCATCATCCATCATGATCAAGTCAGCTTCATCTGAGAGATGCTGGGATGGTTCAACATACAAAAATCTGTCAACATAATCTACCATATAAACAAATTGAAAAATAAAAACTACATGATCATCTCATTAGATGCCAAAAAATCTTACAACAAAATACAACATCCCATAATGATAAAAGTCTTGGAGAGAGCAGGGATACAAGGGATACACCCAAACATAATAAATGCAATAAAAAGCAAGCCAACACCCAACATCAAAATAAATGGAGATAAACTCCCAGCGATTCTGCTGTAATCAGGAATAAAACAAGGTTATCCACTCTGTGTATATCTGCTCAATATAGTTCTTGAGGCCTTAGCTAGAGCAATAAGATACCAGAGAAAGACATTACTACGAAAGAAAATTACAGACCAACCTCCCTCATGAACATTGATGCAAAAATACTAAAAACAGCCTGGTATTGGCATTAGGACAGACTGGAGGACCAATGTAAATGAATAGAAGACCCGGATATTAATCCACTTCTTTAAACATCTGATTTTTAACACAGAAGCAAAATATATCAAATAAAAAAAGAAAAAAATATTTAACAAATGGTGCTGGCATAACTGAGTATGGACAAGTCGAAGAATGAAAATAAACCCATGTCTACAACCATGTACAAAACTCAAGTCAAAATGGATTAAAGACCTTATCATAAAGCCAGAAACTCTGAACCATATAGAAGAGAAAGTGGGAAGTACACTTGAACACATTGACATAGGAGAGCACAGACAGTGAGAGAAACAGTTAATAAATGAGACCATACAGCACAGACACTGAAAAAAAAAAAAACAATTAATAAATGGGACCTCCTGAAGCTGAAAAGCTTCTGTAAAGCAAAGGACATGGTCAGCAAGACAAAAGACAGCCTACAGAATGGGAAAAGATCTTCACTAATCCCACATCAGACAGAGGTCTGATCTCCAAAATATACAAAAAACTCAAGAAATTGGTTATCAAAAGAACACATAATCCAAATGAAGTATAGACCTAAACAGAGAACTCTTAACAAAGGAATCTAAAATGGCTGAAAGACACTTACGGAAATGTTCAACTATCCTTAGTCATCAGAGAAATGCAAATCAAGACAACTATGAGATTCCATCTTACACCTGTAAGAATGTCCATGATCAAAAACACTGATGACAATTTATGCTATAACAAAATACACTAAACCAAACACATTTTAGAAGGGGAAAGCAAAGATAAGCAAAGACATCTGAAACTGTAGAGGGTAGAAAAAAAACTCTCCCTTATTTTAGATTGATTTTCTCAAGTCTTTCGTCTAAGTAACAGAAAGTTCTCTAATGTACAAAGTAAACAAAGTTTAAAAAATTAATTATCATATCAGTAGATTACAAAAAGTGACAGCACCTAATCTAACTTCAAATATAATACACAAAATCCTATTAATAGAAAAGAAAAATTTTGCATAATAATAAAAGGCAGATAAACTCTTTATGACTAATATCATTATTCTTATTGAAAATACAGAATCTTTTTCTATAATGTCAAGAAAAAGATGAGGGTGATGTAGCTTTAGTTCCTATTCATAATTTTATGAGAGAATTGCCAACAAAATGAATTAAATGACTTAAAATTTAAAAATAGACAAGTAAAGTGGTCATAATTTTTAGGTTTGAAAAAATCTTTTATATAGAATTACCTAAGAATTACATTAAAAATCTGCTGAATTTTGCAATATATTGATGATAGTATATAAAATTAATAGAGAAAATGATATTTCTGAACACCTGCAATACTTGTTCTATATATAAAATTCAGAAGACCATATAATTTCCAGTTGGACGAGAAAGCAAATACCTTCAAAACCAATTTAATACAATAAATGGAATGCATATATTCTGAACAACATAAAAATAAACAAATAAAATTTATATTGAAGGGAAGTATTCACCAGCATGTAGTAAAATATTTACTTTTATTAAACAAAACTGCTTAAAATAATTTGTAATTTTACCACAACTCAAAAAAAGCTAGCATACTTACCTTTAGAAACTAGCAAGTTATTTAAAGAATCATTTGTTTGAATGAAGTTACTCATAACAATTAAAACAATCATAGAACATAGACAGTACCAGCAGGACACATACTTTTAAATGTTAGGACATACTGCAAAGAAATGATAATTTTAAAAGTTTATTGTCTTTGAAATGGGAGATGAAATGGATTAGGATTGTGACTAGACACAAGAATCTGTATCTCTGGTCAAGTGAGTTTTAGTTAAGATTTTAAGATCATCCAGTTGATAAAGTACTATTTCTAATGAATGCAGTTGGGACAAGTAAATAGACCAAATCTTGAAGAACAAATATAGGTTCTTAACTGTCATCACACATGCATAATGTACAATGCATCAAAGAGTTCAATTTGAAAGCTAATTTTACAGAACTCAAATGAAAACATATAGAAGAATATGCATTACTCAGAATTTTATGCATTTGTACATGAGAAAACATAGACATAGACACTTCAGATTTCATTGAAAATGAAAAAAATTAAACCCAAAGCACATAATTAAAATTTTAAAGATGCGATCAATAAAGGAACATTTTTGTAAATCATATATTTTGCAAAATATATATTAATACAAATGAATAGCTCTTACAACTTAGACATATGATCAAAATGTACCACTTAAGATTTGAAAAGTATCTCGATAAACTTTATTTGAACAAAATATAGAAATTATTAATGCCTCCATGGAAAATGTTCAGTGTTCCTTTCAATTAAAAATAATTATCATGTTCTCTTTTTTTCTTATTCCAACTTTTCCTTAAGTCCACCTCTCAAAGTTTTGCCTTATGATGCTCCCTTCCTTTCAAACTGATGACTTCTTTGTCTTGGATTATAATAGGATCAATATTGTCTTAGTGAATGACAATTTCAAGTCAAAATGAACGTTGCAATTTTATAACAATTGAATGATTAGAAACTAGTAGAGAGAGGCAAATAGCAATCAGAACAAAGAAATAAATCTCCTTCAAACGATATTAGGAATAAAGTCACACAACCAATTTGGAAAATATTGGACAGCTTCTGAAACAGCTTTAACATTGTCATATAACCCAGCTGCTGCACACTTAGACATATAACCAAAACAAACAAACAAATAAATAAGCAATGATGAACCTAAACAAAAGGATGAGTTTGTATATAAGAACAAGACTTTTCAAAGGAGTAATTACTATAATGTTCACCAGAGAAGGAATGGGAAAACACAATATGCATTTAAATATTATATATTCACAAATAAGAATGAACTATTAAGAACAATGCAACATGTATAGTGAGAACAGTCTGGTAAGAGAAATTAGTCACAAAACATATAATAATGTTTATAAATGTCCATAGCTGGAAAATAATATTAAATTGAACAATAAATAGTGAATTTGTCAGTAAAGAAACTGTTCTCAGGTTTCTTCTATAAATCAAACTATATATGACAATCTTCAAATGTTTCCCTTGCATAAGTGGATCCCCAGATTCAAAACATAGCACCACATACACTGACAATAGAACAAGAAGCAAATAAATGTCAAGTTACTTAGTTGGCCTTAAACATTGTAAAACCTTGTAAAAATTATTGCTATCATGTTATAGTTGTTCTGAGATGTCGCTCTTAACATAAGCCACTAAATTAAACTTAAATATCATTTGAGGTAAAATTGTGCAAAAAGGAGAGTTTTTACCACTTGGGATTTTGCTTGTTTAGTAGAATATCACTGCAAAAGTACATCAGTATGGTAAATAGGAGGAAAGAAATATCTGGCAGCTCTTGGCTATTTATATAAGGAATTATAACTATATAGATAGCAACTAAATGAGACATTATGCCTCAATGAACTTTTTCTAACTATTTCATATGCATATATAGTATTTAATCCTTGAGTAGAAAAATGAAATGCAAATACTGTAACTAATAAAGCTATTAAAGAGTTTATACATATTTCCTTGGGAAACTGAAGTTTAAGAGTGCATTCTAAAAGGTTCTTAGTAAAAAAGGACACCAACAATCTTTCTTTTTTTTTTTTTTTTTTTTTTTTTTTTTTTTTTTTTTTCTTTTTTTTTTTTTTACTTATTTATTTATTTTTATTCTTTTTTAATTAAAATTTCCACCTGCTCCCCATTTCCCATTTCCCTCCCCTCCTCCCAAATATTGCCCTCCCCCCACTTCCCTCCCCCTATCCCCACTCCTCTTCTCCTCCCCCCACTCCATTCCCCCTCCCTCTCGTTACTGAAGAGCAGTCCAAATTCCCTGCCCTGCGGGAAGACCAAGGTCCTTCTATCTACGTCCAGAAAGGTGAGCGTCCAAACAGGCTAAGCTCCCACAAAGCCAGTTCATGTATTAGGATCGAAACCTAGTGCCATTGTCCTTGGCTTCTCATCAGTCTTCATTGACCGCCATGCTCAGAGAGTCCGGAATCAACCCATGCTTATTCAGTCCCAGACCAGCTGGCCTTGGTGGGCTCCCAATAAATCAGTTCCACTGTCACAGTGGGTGGGTGCATCCCTCGTGGTCCTGATTTTTTGCTCATGTTCTCCCTCCTTCTGCTCCTCATTTGGACCTTAAGAGCTCAGACCGTTGCTCCAAATTGAGACTCTGTCTCTACCTCGATCCATCGCCAGATGAAGGTTCTAAGGTGATATGCAAGATATTCATCAGTATAGGATAGGGTCATTTCAGGTTCCCTCTCCTTAGTTGCCCAAGGTACCAGCTGGGGACATATTCCTGGACACCTGCGAACCCCTCAAGAGTCAAGTCTCTTGCCAACCCTAAGATGGCTCCCTTAGATAGGATATATACTTCGCTGCTCCCGTATCCATCCTTCTTATCCTTTCCTCTTCTTACAGACTACTATTGTTGCCAAGAAGGCAGTACTAAGTGAGGGTACACCAATTATTGAATTAATTCACAAGTTATTACTTAACTCATAGACAAGTTGCTATTTTCCTGCATCAGATAGCTTGAAAACGTTTGTAGCTATTGGATATTTTAGTAGATACTCCTTAAAAGTTTTTCCCAGTTCATTTGCTATAAAAATGTAAGTTATATTTCATTTGTTTGGAAACAATTTATAGCAAATGTAATGTTGACATAACTTGTGCGATCATTTATTGACCAAAGTTTTCTGTCCCGCTCAGTCCTGCAATCATTAAGTTCCAAAGAATCACATAGAGGTCTACATTAGTTATAAACTGATTTGTCCATTAGCTCAGGCTTCTTATTAACTAATTCTTATAATTTACATTATCCCATAAATCTTGCCTGAGTTAGCTACATCACTTGATACCACTTTTGGCTAGGCAGTCACATTCTCTGAGGCTGGGTCACACATACACAGAAAGAGATATAAAGAGAGGAGAAATACAATACTTCGAATGCCTCAATATTTTCAGATTCTCTGTTTAATGGTTAGATTTAAATTAACTTTTCTGGACTCATTCTAATTTTTCAAAATTTTCAAGGCTTCTTCTTTTTCTTCATTTATCTCTTTTCTTTTATCTTCCCTTCTCTTCATTACACTACACATCAATTGATTCATATACTCTGGAACAAACAACAGATTCTATTACAACTGTTTCTATTACTTGTTTAATAACATATAGAGTTACCAAGTTATAACAATTAATTTAATATCTGTCCTACTGATGATCGCTGCCAAGATTCTGTCTGATTTTCTGTGTATTTTCTTTCTTTCTTTAAAATTGAAAATTCTGAGCCTCTGTGGGGTTAACAGTTTAATAGTTCTTTACATAGGACATGCCAGCTCACTTTTCATCCCATCTGGGCTTAATTGTGAACTCTTCCATTTCTGTGACTCAGAATAAATCCACATTTATTGTTTCTTTTGCTACAAGTTTGGTATATTAACATGATGTATTCACACTTTTTCAAAGGAGTTTTTAAAAACTTCATTAAAATTTTATGAAGAATAATAAAACATACAAAAAACTTAAAAATGATAATGTTATTACATGTGAACTATAGTTTGCTAATTACTGTTAGGTGAACAAAATATACGAAATAAAAAATAATTTTAAAATTAAAAGTGATTTTTTAAGAATAGAATTAACATACTGAAAATTTGCTTACTTTCAGAATTAATATCAATTTTTTAAAACACGTTTTATGTTTTATGTTTTTCTGTACATAGTTATTTGCTCACAGAGGCCGGTAGAGGGCATAAGATTCCAAAAAGCTAGAGTAGCAGGTCATTGTGAGTTGCCTGATTCATGTGCTAGGAATCAAATTAAGGACCTGTCCAGGAGTACATTCTCTTAACTGCTGAGTCACCTCTCTGAGTCCCAGTGTTAACCATAATATTTGGAATGTACTAGATAATGCTACAAGCTGCAACATTAAAAAATAGTTGATCAGTCATCTTTTCATGAGTGACTTATCAAAACAAAGGGATCTGATAAAGGCTAAACCAAAAAACAAGGCTTTTTGGTATTATTGTTTTGTGAATAAAAGGGATGTCCTTTGTTGAAGTTTTTTTTTTTTCTGTAGCTGACTTCCCTTCTGTTACATATGGTAATTAATTTCCACAGTTTAGAATGGTTTCCCCCTAGCTATATGTGAAAACAGTTTCCCACTGCCAAGCCTTCGTTCCTCTCTCCTAGGCAAACATATCTGCCTTCGTGTAATTATCTTTATCAGTAGGCATTTGGTCAGTATTTCTACCACCTAAAATGTAATGCAATGCACTATCCTTCCCCTCTAGAATTGCCTAATGATTTAATTCCTTTTTTAAAACTAACTTTCTCCTTTAAGGAGTTCACCAGACACACACTAGCCACTCCCACCTTTTAACTGACAATCACTGATCTCTCTCTGTCTCTCTGTCTCTCTGTCTCCCTCTCTGTGTGTGTGTGTTTGTGTGTGTGTGTGTGTGTGTGTTTGTGTGTAAATCTATATCTAATTTTTTATGGGGCAAAAGAATTTCAGCCCAGGAAGCTGTTAGGACTGGGAAATTATGGTTATAAGGGTATATAAGACTGGGAATGCTTGTTTCAGAGAGAACTGATAAAAATAAGAAGGGAAGAAAGAATAAAGAAATATGGATAAATGGGTTTAGAGTCAGAGATACATGAAGGTTATAGAATCTGCCACTAAGAGACATCACTGAAGCTTGATGTGTGGCAGGTTTACCCCTGCATGGTGGCCCAGAGAGTCCATTGTCTCAAACTGTAAAAGGGAACCCTGGGTTGCCTTTGATACCCAGATACTGGAGATTTCAAACCCTACCAAGGAAAGTTGCTAACTTGGAGTGGCATCAGCCCAAGAGAAAGACGTGTTGTAGTCATCAATGCTGAAAGAAACTGAAACTTAAGGAGTTCTTACACCTTCAACTTGGAGTTGCAGAGTTTGGTCTTTGTCCTGCTTGTTTCTGTCTTAGTTTTTTCCTGTATTTTTTCCATGTATTTTCTGTCCTCCCTTTCCGCCCTTTTTGAACAGTAATGTATATCCTGTGCCATTGTATATTGGAAGTATACAACCTGCTTTTTTCCCCACTGGTACAAAAGCCCTTCTTTAATAGCACCATGGAGGCTTAAATACCCAGCAGTCAATGGCCAACAGGTGAAAATCCCATCCTCTGATCCTCTAGGCAAGGCACAGCTTTTAGTAACTTCAATTAGAAGGCTCTAGCAGGGAAGACCAGGACTCCAATTGATCCCAACATTTAACTAGCAGAAAATATGTTTAAAGTATACTATTGATAAAGAACTGTTTCCAAAATATACAGAAAGCTAATAGCCATCATTCCAAATTAATATCACCTATGAAAATATTGGCAGATATTTCACTAGAGAAATGATGCAGTATTACTAAACATGTGTCAACTCATTCGTTGTCATTAAACATGATCACCTGTATAATTCACAAATAAACTGCTAAGTGATTATCATCAAATACTTAAGAGAGTTAATTTTTTTTGTTTGTTTTTGTTTTTGTTTTTTTGAGACAGGGTTTCTCTGTGGTTTTTTTTTGGAGCCTGTCCTGGAACAAGCTCTTGTAGACCAGGCTGGTCTCGAACTCACAGAGATCTGCCTGCCTCTGCCTCCCAAGTGCTGGGATTAAAGACGTGTGCCACCACTGCCCGGCAAGAGAGTTAATATTTTAAAATATATGTTAGTAGTAGTAGTAGTATTTGGTAGCAATCACTAATAGAAACAAATTTCCTGTTGAATTTAAATTAGATGATAACCTTGATATTAATCATACAAGGAACTAATAACAAGAACTCTAAATCAAAGCTATTGGCTTATGCAAAACTCAGGGATTTTACATGTATGCATGTATGTATGTATGTATGTAAATTTTTTGAAACAGTTTCTCTGAATAACTTTGGAGCCTGTCCTGAAACTAGCTCTTGTTGAATAGACTAATCTTAAACTTAAAGAGATCCACCTGCCTCTGCTTCCCAAGTTCTGGGATTAAAAGCCTACACCACCACCACCTGGCTATTTCTCTTAAGATAGTAAACTGTCGGGTGTGGTACCAAATGTGTTTAATCCCAGGGCTGGGGGGGCAAGGCAGACTAATCTTTTTTTTTTTGTCTTTAAATAATGAATTTATTATTATTATTACAAATTTCTACCTCCTCCCCTCCTCCCATTTCCCTCCCCTCCCCCCCATTCCCTCTCCCCCTGCCTCTCCAATCCAAAGAGCAGTCAAGGTTCCTTGCCCTGTGGGAAGTCCAAGGTCCTCCCCCTTCCATCCAGGTCTAGGAAGATGCGCATCCAAACAGATGAGGCTCCCACAAAGTCAGTACATGCAGTAGGATCAAAACCCAGTGCCATTATCATTGGCTTCTCTGTTGTCAGCCACATTCAGAGAGTCCAGTCTGATCACATGCTCATTCAGTCCCAGTCCAGCTGGCCTTGGTGGAGCTCCCACTAGATCAGTCACACCGTCTCAGAAGGTGGACGCGCCCCTCGCGGTCCTGACTTCTTTGCTCATGTTCTCTCTCTCCCCGCTCTTCATCTGGACTTTGGGAGCTCAGTCCAGTGCTTCAGTGTGGGTCTCTGTCTCTATCTCCATCCATTGCCAGATGAAGGTTCTATGGTGATATGCAAGATATTGATCAGTGTGACTATGGGACAAGGGCAGTTCAGGCTCCCTCTCCTCTGTTGCCCAAGGACCTAGCTGGGGACATCCCCTTGGACACTTGTGAACCCCTCTAGAGCCAAAATCTCTTGCCAACACTAAAATGGCTCCCTTAATTAAGATATATACCTCCCTGCTCTCATATCCACCCTTCCTCCACCCCAACCATCCCATTCCCCAAAGCTCTCCCCAATGCTCCCCTTCTCCCTTCTCTCTCCCCATCTCCTCTTCCCCCCACAACCCTCCCACCCCCGTGCCCCCAACTTTAGCCCAGCGATCTTATCTACTTCCAATATCCAGGAGGATATATATATATATATATATATATATATATATATATATATATTTTCTTTAGGTTCACCTTATTATTTAGGATCTCTAGGATCACGAACTATAGGTTCAATGTCCTTTATTTATGGCTAGAATCCACTAATGAGTGAGTACATACCATATTCATCTCTATGGGTCTGGGTTACCTCACTCAGGATAGTGTTTTCTATTTCCATCTATTTGCAGCAAAATTCAAGATGTCTTGTTTTTTTACTGCTGAGTAGAACTCTAATGTGTATATGTGTCACACCTTCTTTATCCATTCTTTTATTTTTATTTTTTATTTATTTTTTGGCTTTTTGAGACAGGGTTCCTCTGTGTATTTTTGGCTGTCCTGAAACTCACTCTGTAAACCAGGCTGTCCTAGATCTCACAGAGATCGGCCTGCCTCTGCTCCCAAGTGTTGAAGTTATAGGTGTGTGCCACCACACATTGAACTCACTCCCTTTCTGTTGTATTTTAAGGACTTTAACCTTTTTTTCTTTTTTCAAGCCTACATGTATTGGTAAACACACTGTAAATTGTTATAGACTTTTTTTTAATCTGAGACTGTCCTTACTGTATCTCTCTTTTTCCAACCACATGAGTCTTTAGTTTGCTAAGCAATATGGTTAGGATTAAAGCCATGGCTTTGACGACTAGATGCAGCCCATTCCTTAGCTTTCTGAGATTCAAGTCTGATGGTAGAGCTACTGACTGGAGCCAATTTTTTTTTTTTTTTGCCACAATTCTATGGCATTTCAAGGACCCTGCTCCACCAAATAGTATACAATCAGCTTTTCATCAACACCATTTAAGTGTTTTGTGGCAGGACCTCTTAAAAGATCTGCAAGGTTTTGCAGCTAAAGCTCAGTCAAGAAACCTCTCTGAAATGAGAGCGCTTGCCTCTAGCAAACAGAGGTCACGTGAGAAAGTGCTGCTATCAGAAAGCCATGCTTAACTTTATTGTTTTCTGTATAAAATTACTTCCCCAAGCTCTCTCAGGCTTTATGTGGATGCAGTTGTTTATGTGGGCACCATTTGTTGACTGAGGTTTTCTGTCCTGCCCAGTCCTGCAGCCATTAAGTCCCAAAGAATCACACAAAGGTCTACATTAGTTATAAACTGATTGGCCTGGCCCATTAACTCAAGCTTCTTATTAACTAATTCTTATAACTTACATTAGCCCATAATTCTTGTCTGAGTTAGCTACATGGCTTGGTGCCATTTTTGGTGAAGCAGTCACATCTTCTTTCTCTGAGGCTGGGTCATGAATACAAACTTAAACTTCCCTCTTCTCAGAAATATTGTTCCCTTGCCTGTACTTCCTGCCTGATCGCCCTGCCTATACTTCTTGCCTAGCTACTGGCTAATCAGCATTTTATTAAGAATAATACAAGTAACAGGATAAAAGACAGTTATCCCACAGCAATCATTGCATACCTGTTTTTATAAAGTCACAACTCTTTATTCATATACATAAGAATATTTATTTATTTATTTATATTATTTAATTAAAAATTTTCACCTCCTTCCACTTCCCTCCCGCTCCCCCATCCCCCTTCCCCTCCCTCTCCAGTCCAAAGAGCAGTCGGGGTTCCCTGCCCTGTAGGAAGTCCAAGGTCCTCTCCCCTCCATCCAGGACTAGGAAGGTGAGAATCCAAACAGAGTAGGCTCCCACAAAGTCATTACATGCAGCAGGATCAAGACCCAGTGCCATTGTCCTTGGATGGGGAGAGCTTGGGGGGGGGGATGAGACGGTTGGGATGGAGGCAGGGTGGATATGGGAGTAGGGAAGTATATATCTTAATTAAGGGAGCCATTTTAGGGTCGGCAAGAAAAACGTTTTGAAGTGGGGAGAAGGAATAGAAAGTGATTACCATTGCTGGTTAGGCCTCACTTATCTAACCCTTGTTTACATGGCTGTCAGAAGACTGAGTATAAATTGTGATACCTTATCATAAATAATTTCAATTATATTAATAGTAGACATTCACTTTTCAAAGGATTATGGAATATTGGCAATATTTTCCTATTTTTCTAAATGTTTGAGTGGCTCCATGGATTGACATTTTCCCTTTCTTCACTTTGGAGTTTCAACGTCAAAGACTTAGAAATCCTAATCATCGCCTTCAAGTATGGAGGTAAATTTCTAATTCAAAGTACCTAGGAGAAAGTTTTATATAACAGAAATTTAGGAGTGAGAGGATTTTTTTTCTGCTCTAGTTAGGTGGAAGCTTTGTAAACACAATTATCTTAACAATATCAGAAATATCAGTGAAACAAAGCTCTGATTGGTAGGCAGTTATAAATTATTAGTTAACTGGAATTAAACCAATTTATTAAAATCAAGAAGAATAAACTACAGTGGATTAATTAGAAATAAAGTAATTTTCAAAGTTTCTTCCAGTTTTCTTCTTGTCTTGAAGAAGGTTGGAGTCTGCCTTTGAAAAGCATATTAAAATCTACCATTTGTAGATGGAGACTGCAAATTCATTTCCCGGCCACACAGACCGAAATAATCACACAGAAACTACATTAATTAAAACACTGTTTGGCCAATGGCTCAGGCATATTTCTAGCTAGCTCTTACATATTTAACTAAGCCATTTCTATTGATCTATGTATTGCCATGAGGCTGTAGCTTACTGATAAGGCTCTGCCTTCTTACTCCTTTGTCAACTACATGGCATCTGCCTGACTCTGCCTTCTTTCTCCCTGTATTCCGTTTAGTTTACCCACCTACATATATTCTACCATGTCATAGGCCAAATCAGCTTCTTTATTAGCAAATGGTAATAAGATATATTCATAGCACACAAAGGTGAAACACATATCAATCATACTCATTTTGTGAATAGTTTTCTGAGTTGAAATTTGAACTAAAGAATTTTATTAATAAATCTTCTTCCATTTTCTCATTGGACTTTATTTATTAGTGCATGCCCTGAATAATCTTCTTCTATTCTATTTTTTTATATGTTCTTAATTCACCTTTTCATCTATACAAGAAATAGAAGTTGCAGACCACAAAATAGTACAAAATTTGAAAGTACAAACTTTGTTAAGAATGGTATGTAAACTATCACACACAGGGGATCAAGAGATGGCTCAACAATTAAGGGCCCTGGCTGATTCTCTTGAAGACAGTCTCATATGGTATAAACACATTCCGTGGTATGAAAATACCTTCACCTGAAGGCTTGACATGGGTTTTATATTTTGCCTAGTTTTATTCTATATTCCTCAAGATTGGTTCCTTTCCTAAAAAGATATCAAGACCTTGTGGATGCTTTCATAGCTGTTTATAATAGTCATTCATTTGGGGGATAGAGAGATATATCAGTAGATAACAATACTGCTCAGTCTTTCAAAAGACCACATGGATTGGAGTCCCAACATTTACATGGTAGCTTATGAAAGTTTGTAATTCTTGGTTAAAGGGATTTGATCCTCAACTCTGTCCTACATGAGAAAGTGAACTCAAAATCACACAAGCAAACATTGAGGCAAAGTATATCTCTTAATGTAAGATCAATGACTATGAAATAGAAAATATTTTTAGGTTTTTTTTTTCTTTTAGTTTTTCATGATAGTACTACTCTTCTTAACAGTCCTAGCTGCTTTGGAACTTGTTTTGTAGACCAGTCTGGCCTTCAATCCACCAAAACCTGCCTGCCTCTGCCTTCCAAGTGCTAGAAATAAAGATGTACTCACCCACCAAACAGAAAATTTAGTAAAAGAAATTATTAATGTTATTAAAATAGAGCAAAAAAGGAAATATTTTAAAGACAGTTTTACAGCTCGTGTTTTCCTCAGATTACACATGGCTTTGGAAGATTTTGTTGGGATAATTCACTCAAAGGTATATATGATCATCTCTGTGATATTTACTTTGAGTTTTTTGCTGAGGTAAATAGGCAGGTTTCTTTGTGTTTTCCTTTCTTTCTTTTTTTCCTTCAAAAGCACAAAACGCACTATTTGAGTGCTACATCCTACAATTTGCCAACAATTGAATGAAGAGGGATTTGTGCTCTTCATTCTTCAAAATGAAAACATCATAAATTCTTGAATTTCTCTACAGGTCATTTGCAATTTTTTCTGTTCCATTGAGATAATCTACTAATTATATTACTTAAATTTTATAATCTTATTTTTTTAATATACATGTGTTCATGATTTTTTGATTTTATGAATGTTCTCTATCTTTTAATGATTTTATATTTATTTTGTAATTCATTTGTTTCCAATTTGCCATGGTAGCATTCACTTGGATGTATGTTCCAGTGTCATAGCCCCAGTACTTTTTTTTCTTGCTTTCCTAATGTTGAGAACTTTTTACTTGTAAAAAGAAGAAAAAACAGCATACAATGTCTAAATTAATCTCTTTTTTCCCCAGTTGTAAAATGATTATTTTACTAAATAACTCTGTGTTATAATGTTGAAAGTGGAACTAGTTGTACATGTTGGACATATTCATTTCTGTTTGGAAATTTTGTTTCTATACCGTATCAGCTTTTTAAGAAGGAAATGTGTATATATAACAATATTTTCATATTAATAAATATTTATATATTATTATTTGCATCAAATCTAATTCAAGCATTAACTTATACTGCTCATACATATGAATATTATAAGCATTGCAACTCAGATGGAAAGGGATCCTGCCAGTTGTGAGCCAAGGAATACCACAAAGTCATGTTAAGCTTAGCAGCTTACAGACCTGCTTCATGAAAAGTATTCCCCAATGTAACAACTCTGCTCCTACAGGGTAGGGTTTCTCCAGGAACGTTGTTACAGTCTTTCTGTTCAGGTCCCCCTTATAGTGTAACAACTCAGCTACCTCGCCTAGGAGAAGGTTTCCACACTGAAATTGTTATAGTTTGCTTTGGTCCACTCTGGTTCTTGAGAAAATTAATACTTCATTAATTTCATCTCCATTGCAGTCTAAAGAAGGTCTCACACAAATTTTATTGGGAGGGGAGAATCCCAGAAGGCAGCTGCCTCCCCCAGGATGGAAGAATGCAGTTTCCAACTGAACAGGTACAAGGCTTATATAGGTACAAGGTAGGGAGTTTTTCCAAAGTGAAGATTTTCAGGGTGGGAATTGGTCAGATTTCAATATCTGAATTTGGAAAAGTTCAAAGATTGGCTGGATTTCATACTCAGAGATTGGTTGGTTGCTTGCTCCAGGACTGGTTGGATTGGATGCAGTTCAGTGGCAGAGTGTTTCTTTTGCTGAGGGCCAAAGTATGTTTCTGTTACTGGCTCTGGTTTCAGGTCCAACATATGATTTTTGGCTCTGGTTTCAGGGTCAGGGTATGTATCTTCAGCTGGCCCATTTACCCTACAAATATCATATCAAGAATTCATACCGATCAATATTATATCTTAATATTCAATTCATAATGTTATGGATCAATGTTTGTTTAACCCATTATTCATGTGTCAAGATAAATATTAGTGAAGAACCAAGTTCTTACAATCTTTCAAACATTTACAGAATTTTAAACACACACACACATATAACTGGATTTAGAGATAGCCTTTGCAAGAAGATACTACACTATTGTAGCATTTGATGTAATATTTCTTACAGCTTTAGTCTTACAGAGTCCACTCTTTTAAAAAGTTTCTTAGGTCATCAACTTTTTCAAATTCCCTTCCATTAGATTATACATACATACATACATACATACATACATACATATATGTGTGTGTATGTATATGTGTATGTATGTATATATATATAATATATTCCCTTATACTAAGAAATTTATGTCACATTCTACATTGAAGATTATTTACCTCTTTTCCAACTTTAGGGAGCGAGTCTTTCTGTGATATATTTATCTCTGGACTTGAACTTGATATGAGTCCATCATAATCTTGCTGAGTCTGCTTTCTGTGTGTTGCAAGAATGGAACTCCATGCCTGGTTAAACACTTCTTTTTAACAAAATTTATTATTTATGCATTATAGGCCTATGAGTTTCATTAACATGTTGTTGATCACATGTTGATTTTAATATCCTGACTAGTTTCCCATTTTTACTAAATCTCTCACCTCCCCCTCTTATCAAGAGCCCTTGAATTTTTTATGATTTTGACATTTTCAAAACTAAGAACCAAATTTTTTTTTACCAGTACTTTAAATTCCAAAAGCAATTCTTCTCTTTCCCAGTAGTCAATTTAAGTAGTATAATTAGTAGCTTATCTCAATGGTATATGTTTTCTAAAAATATAAAAAAAAATATCAATCATAGGACCATTACAAAAAATCATTCGACTAAGAATAAGTAATCATGAATGCAGAAAGCTAGAAATGACATATATTTTTGGTGTTCAACTGTAAAAATGAGATAATGTCAAAGTTGAGACTGTATAGAATTTGATGTTGGAAATCTGAAATATTTGACCTCTATACAACAGTTAAAATATTTGAAGTAAGCACAAACTCAACACAGACACTATGTATCAGTAATAAAATGAAAAAAAAGTTGAATGAAACATTTAAAACATATTCTCTATTACAAACAATGCTGCTATGAACATAGTTGAACAGATACTTTTGTCATTTGATGTGGCATCTCTTGGGTATATTCCCAATAGTGGTATTACTGGATCTTGGGGTAGGTTGATCCCAAATTTCCTGAGAAATCGCCACACTGATTTCCAAAGTGGTTGCACAAGTTTGCATTCCCACCAGCAATGAATGAGTGTGCCTCTTTCTCCACAACCTCTCCAGCAAAGGCTATCATTGGTGTTCTTGATTTTAGCCATTCTGACAGGTGTAAGATGGTATCTCAAAGTTGTTTTAATTTGCATTTCCCTTATCGCTAAGGAGGTTGAGCATGACCTTAGGTGTCTTTTGTAATAGCCAAAACCTGGAAACAACCTAGATGCCCTTCAATGGAGGAATGGATGAAGAAAGTGTGGAATATATACATATTAGAGTACTACTCAGCAGTAAAAAACAATGACTTCTCGAATTTTGCGTGCAAATGGATGGAAATAGAAAACACTATCCTGAGTGAGGTATCCCAGACTCAAAAAGAGGAACATGGGATGTACTCACTCATAATCGGTTTCTAGCCATAAAATAAAAGACATTAAGCATATAATGTGTGATCCTATAGAAGCTAAATAAGAAAGTGAACCCAAAGAAAATCATATAGTCATCCGCATGGAGAGGGGGAAGTAGACAAGATTCCAGGGCAAAAACTGGGAACTTGCGGGTGAGGTGGCATGGGGCAAAGGGGAAATGGGATGAGAAATATGAGAAGGGGAGGATGGGAGGAGCTCGGAGGATTGGGATGGTTGGGATATAGGAAGGATGGATACGGGAGCAGCGAAGTATATATCCTATCTAAGGGAGCCATCTTAGGGTTGGCAAGAGACTTGACTCTTGAGGGGTTCGCAGGTGTCCAGGAATATGTCCCCAGCTGGTACCTTGGGCAACTAAGGAGAGGGAACCTGAAATGACCCTATCCTATACTGATGAATATCTTGCATATCACCTTAGAACCTTCATCTGGCGATGGATCGAGGTAGAGACAGAGTCTCAATTTGGAGCAACGGTCTGAGCTCTTAAGGTCCAAATGAGGAGCAGAAGGAGGGAGAACATGAGCAAAAAATCAGGACCACGAGGGATGCACCCACCCACTGTGACAGTGGAACTGATTTATTGGGAGCCCACCAAGGCCAGCTGGTCTGGGACTGAATAAGCATGGGTTGATTCCGGACTCTCTGAGCATGGCGGTCAATGAAGACTGATGAGAAGCCAAGGACAATGGCACTAGGTTTCGATCCTAATACATGAACTGGCTTTGTGGGAGCTTAGCCTGTTTGGACGCTCACCTTTCTGGACGTAGATAGAAGGACCTTGGTCTTCCCGCAGGGCAGGGAATTTGGACTGCTCTTCAGTAACGAGAGGGAGGGGGAATGGAGTGGGGGGAGGAGAAGAGGAGTGGGGATAGGGGGAGGGAAGGGGGGGAGGGCAATATTTGGGAGAAGGGGAGGGAAATGGGAAATGGGGAGCAGGTGGAAATTTTAATTAAAAAAGAATAAAAATAAATAAATAAGTTAAAAAAAACATATTCTCATACTGTATGTATAAAAAATAGCAAGTATGAGACTAAGAACCATGTATAAAATGTCTTTCATAGCAGACATTTCCTTCCTGAAATAGAATTTTTGTAGTATTTAGAATGAAAATAGAAACAGATGAACAGAGTTCTTTCTAAAACTGTTTGTAAGTCCAAAGTGAGATGCTAAGTCTATTACATTCATTCTTTCATGGTCTCTTTTTCAAATTGCCTTCAAGAAAAGACAATGCACACTTAAAAAAAATCAGAATATTTATGTTGAATGCCTTTATCATAACAAAGCTTAGTATAATAGGATAAAGAAGAGAAAGTTTGGATCATAAATGTAAACTAATCATCAGTATCAATTATTTAATATAAATTTTGCAAAGTAAAGTTTGGTATGGACGGAAAATTTTTAATCTACATGAATTTAAATATGATAAGTTACAATAGAAAAGTGAACAAGCAATTATAACATAATTATATAAATCACATTCTGGAATACAAAGAAATCACATAAACCAGATAGGGAAATTTCCAATAAAGCTGGAGAATATTTAACGGGAATTTTTTGTTCTTTCTATAGAAGGTCATCCATATTTCACATATGCATTATTCATTAAATATTCCAGCAGTACAAGATCTATCTTAAATGTCATTTATGTGGTGGATAGTGGAGAATTATCACAAGGAAAAAATAGTCTTATTCAACACTGAAATGAGAACTTATGAGGGATCACATACAGGAGTATAGAGCGAACAAATAGAAGTTAATATTAATTTATAGTTATCCCTGGGTAAAATGATTCAATCTTCAAGTCATTTGAAGAACAACACAATATAAAAACTTAAATTTTAAATATTACCTTTTCTGTTATTTGCTACTGAAAAAGTAGAGATGTACGTAAATGATATAATATGAATAAAATTAATTAATTCATATGCATTTTCCTGACATCTTTTACATTGTTATCCTTCTTAACATGTACAAAAAAGTTTGATAATTTTTTCTCAGTTAATATAAAACCCGAGCCCAACAACCAAAACAAAACAAAAAAGCAACCCCCCCAAGAAAACAAACCAGTAAATATCAAAAAATAAGCATTTTAAGGGATTTTTAAGGTGCTAAGTCATATCATCACATTTTAGTAATATAACAATATTGAATATCAGCACTGTAATACTGATTAGTTGAATTAGCTAACCTAATTTTACTACATGCATTCATAAAATGCTAAAGTCATAATTGCACATAAGTTCTGTCTTTGCACAAAGTTCTAAGATTTTATCGTTTCTTACTCCTTTAAATGGAGTGAAAACAATATGATAATGTGGAGTTTAAATGTGCTAGCAACCTTGACAGTGTAAAATATCTCTGTGCTCCGGTGTCAAGTAGTTATCCAAGTTTTTCTCAAGTTTAAACATTTCAGCAAGAAATAGTGTTTGGAAAAACTGAACTGAAGAGGTTTACTTTATTATACTCTTACAGGACCTTAAACATTTGCTAGCAAGAAATAGTGCTTTTGTTCATTGCAGATAAAGAAGCTAGCCTAAGATTACCAGTGAAAAGAAAAGATGATGAAATGGTCTATTTCAAATCAACATACCCCAAATTTAAAAACCCTTTCAGTAACACAACAAGCTAGAAGTCTAGTGGTTTCAATCTGTTGTTTATTTTTCATTGCAGTTATGAGATTCAGTTACTGAAAAAAAGAATTGATCAGATTTGGGTACTTGAGCATTATTGACTTATCAGAGGACTACAGCTTATCATGTAAATGTAATGCATTCAAATTTGCAGAGATAAGGGACAGGCGCTTTTACACTCCTTGCTGAAAGAAAAGCTTTCTGGGTGAGAAAAGAGGCAAGTACCCTGAAACTTGATTCTGTTTATTCACAGTGGATATAAAGAATGCAAACAAGCTTTATTTAGGAATGAAGAAAATAGAAAAGAAAAGATTTTCTTTTTTCACCCATGAAGAAAATTCTCCTCAGATATGAGGAAGACAATACCTGTGCCGTTAGGATAAGACAGAAAATCATCAGATGCTAAAATCATTCAAATTTAGGACTCCCTCTGCACCTGTTACTTCTTTGAACATTGCCTTTTTGATTTCTATTTTGATCGTACCCCACATTTTTATATCAATAGCACCTGAACTGTTGGTTCAACTTTGGGAGTTCCAACTATTCTGGAAACATCCCCCTGACATCCTAACATAAATCTATTTCACTATTTTTAGTTTTGTTTATTATTAAAACTTTGGGGTGCTTTAACTTCTTTTTTGATTATAGTCTTCTATTTTTATTTACCCTAACTTTTTATTTTTTCTCTAACACCATCTATACCTGGGGACAGTTTTTGTTGTTGTAGTTTTGATTTATTTTTCAGAGGAATCTTCATGACTGATTGCCTGGTCTTACCTCTGACCTTCTAGTCTCTTTGTATGATGCTGTGAAAAATCATGACAATATTTTCACTTCTGTGATTGATTCTTTGTCTATCTGCTTATAAAAGTCTTTTTTTTTTATTTGAACTTAGGCCTCAAAATTTATTTAAAATTTTTATTGAGAAAGTAAAGGCAATATGTCATGCATCAAATCAATAATCTTTCCTTCAACTATGAGTTATTTTACATCAGTTTGACTCATAACACTCAGAAAGATAATCTCCTCTCCTAGGCAAGGACATTTCCCTAGAAGTAACTCTCTCTATATCCTTCTGTCTACTTGGAATTTTCTCTTGAAAATTCTTAAGCTTTCCATTTCTGCCAATTTTTTTTTGTACCACCACTGAAGACTTCTTCCACCCATACAATTTTTATATTCCTAAAAATTTCTATTTGTTTAAAATGCCATTACTATCCATATTTTATTTCTCTGTGTTTAAGTCAGAAGTATTGAGTAAATCTATATTTATTTAGCAAGAATTCCAGTTGATTCTGGATTCAAAAGATACCAAAAGGAAAAAGAGTAAATTTCAATATTTGACTATTTGACTTAAGCTACTTAAGATAATGAGTTGACTTTTGGATAAACAGGTAATTTAGAAACAGGGTCTTTGTTTCAGTATTGATCCAAAGTTACATAGAAAAAAAAATGTACCTTTGCATGTCTATGCAGATACTAAGAAAAGAAAAATAAAGAAATAACACATAGGCAGTTTTCTAATCTTCGTTCTGTTTGGGTGAATGTATCTGACAATTTTTATACTACTTTCAATTCTCTGAATGGTGAAAATTATCTGAACCAAAATTTAAAAATTAAGATTGTACATTAAACTAAATTAGAGTTAGTATATCCTGCATTTAAGCTCCAGAGCTTCAAAAGCAATTAAACAAATAACTTTTAAAAATGAAATATATTGCCTTAAAGCAATGTGTGTGTGTTATGCACATGCGTGTACTTGCATGAGAACTCTCCTTTCTCCCTCTATCAGTGGTTTTCCCTCCGTTGCAGTCATCATCATTGTTATCTCAGTGAGCTCAGCCTGTTTTTTTCCCAATGACTTTCTTAAACATATGTTCTTTCACAACCCCGATAGCTAATTAAGACAGTGACCATGGTACTCACAATTATAATTTGATACAACAATACTCAATATAAACTCCTTAAAAAGTTAGGCGTGTTGATGTCCATCATAGTTTATACTGATTGTCAATTGATAGAATCTAGATTCACTCAGGGCACAAACTTCCTTTTTATGTTAGTGAATTTCTGGATAAGGTTGATTGAAATTGGAAGAGTTACCTTAAATACAGATGAACCTATCCCATGAATTAGATTCACAGACAGGAAAAAAAAAAAAAAACCCTGAAGAAAGCAACTTCCAATTTGGATGCCAGGTGAAGCCTTAACTAATTTTTTTTTAATCAATAAAAAATGGAAGTCAGATACCGGCGTAAGAACCTAAAAGATCAGATAAGCAGGGAGGAAGCCAACAAATGACTTCCTACCTCTTCTGTTCCTTCCTCCAAAAGAGCTGAGAGCCTCTCAGAGCCTGGCCTTACTACTTACTATCTCTATCTGTCTACAGCTTTTCAAACCACTGTGGGTAATTTTGGTCAGCTAGGGGGTAGCTCCATCCTCTGACTTCAGGCAACTTTATTTGTCAGAACACAATCAAAATATCACATAAGACCTCTCTGGGATATTATTGAAAGTTAAGGGAGACTAGGGAAAGAAGTGTCATTTTCTGCAATGGTGAAGCAGCTTAAAACTTTCCTATGCTCTAATAATAGCTTCCATCCCAGTCTAATGATTGGAATTATAACTAAGTAGAGAAAGAAACACATGTACACATACAAACACAGGAAGCCAGAGATCATTGAGAAGAAGAGAAGTTTAAGCGAGAGGCGGGCTGAGAAAGTGTAGAAAAGGATAAAAATTAGCAAAATTCAGTACATATATGTTTGGCACTTTCAAAGAATACAAAACGAAATTTAAAAACCTAAACTATCATTATTTTCTGGTCAATCTTTAATTTTTAGTTACTTAAAAAGTACAACAGTTGGTAATAGCCAAATATTAGCTAGAGTAGATCTTGATGAAAAACCTCTTGGTAAGATCAAATACACTTTTAAGAGCCTCTGGCTCTTGGATTAAATAAAGCCTTTTTCTTATTTTTCAAGCAAACTGTCAGGAGGGCAGATGATTTAGCCCATCCTCCCATCTTGAAATTTGCTCTTTCGGCTACCTATATTTACCAATTTCACTTATTGAAAAAGGTTTCTAAGTCACTGCCATTTAACTATGCAAATCTTTCATTTTAGGGACTTGGTATAATTCTTATATTCAGGATAGTTCCCAAAGCTACAGAAAAACTCTACCTCAAAAAGCAAACAAAAACAACAATATAGAACAAAAAACAAAACAAAAACAATCTATAAAGTGATTGTTCATAAATTTTGTCACTAATGAAAAAGTCTATAATTAATGTCCATGATTTTAGAAAGCATTTTCCAGCATTTTTCAGATTGTCTGAATTTGGTTCTGACATCTTGGAATGTAGTTGTCACGTATAATGCGTTCTTACTTGAACTTTGTTAATGTGAATTTATAGTTAACAGAGCCATTTCGGGAACTAAGTAGATGCACACTTAATTTTGCTCCACACTGAATCTGCCTATTTTCTCAAAAAGCCCGAAGGATTGTAGGGGTCAGACCAATTAAAGTAAATGTTATCTTGGAGGTGGTGAGAGGTTAGGAAGTTTGTTTGGTTTGTTGATGACAAAATAGATTGTTTCTTCCTTTAATGAACACAAGTAATGACAAGTACTTTAATGAATTTATACCCTTGCACAACAGCCAAGAAAGTTGCCTTAGGGAGGTCAATTATTTTTTATGTCTTTTTCGTGTTCATTTTATGGGTTTATATAGCCGAATTACTTAGAAACAAGACTGGGTAGAAATGCAGTGTGCAAACAGACTATTTGCTAATATGAATGCTTAACACGAAATAGTTAAAACGTAGGTATTTCATTGGTATGGTCAGATGGGATTTCAGTGTTTTAAAAGAAACTATAGCTACAAATTAAAAGCCATTATAATCTATATAACTTATCCATGGTCTCTTTCATATATTTATTAAAACTAAGAATTGCTAAAATGGTATTATCTCTTTTTATCCGTGATTGTACAAAGTCGTTCAGATAATTTCCTTATTCTTCATGGAATGTATAAAATTACCCACTGTTTAGCTTTGATAGAATCTAAGAACAATGAATTTATATCTGCTTTTAAATGATAGCACTATACTTAAAAAACCATGAGATAAGTGATGTGTATCACAGATTCACAAGAATTCAGGCAGACACAAATTCTGCCCCATCTAATGTAAAATTCAGTTTACTACATAAATCTTATGAATAATTTACTGTGTAAAAATGTTATTTAACATTTTGTAACCATTTCTCTCCATCAGAGTGTTTTCATCTGTACGCATTTCAAACAACCCTTGCTGGGTTGAGCAGAAAGAGAATTTATTAAGAAGTTATTAGGAAGCACACAGAATCATTCTCAGGGCTGAACACTAGTCAGATGCTAAATAGTAAGAAGTGCCCTCAACCTCATTTTAATGATGAGAACATGTTGGTGGTGTATTCTAGCTAACCTCGGCAACTCCTGCAATCATTTCTCAAGCTGTTTCTGGTAATGGAGCTCCTTGTTTGCCCTGTTTTCTCAACAATTTCCCAAAACACACTGACACACCTAACTCCCTGTCCTGCAACCTCTGAATTTTCACTGGTACCATGCATCTGTGTGCCAGAGTTTGTGACTCGTTTCATTTAAAAGTCAGGTAAGTTAAGAAATTATCAGTGACATCTTTTTGGTACAGGACACTGCAACAGTTTTAAACTCATAATGTTGAGACTGCTCAGAACATAAAAAAGTCAAACCTCTTTTAAGTCACCTAATTGCTAGACACTATAGTGTTTTTATTTTTTATAAACGAAAATATTTTTTAAAAAGCTAAACAGCTAGCTCACATTAAGAGGACTAATAATTACTCTGTTGTCAAATGTAAAACCAAGTTCTCACAATTTTATAGGTAAAAAATTTAAAATTTAAAAAAAAACATGAATTAGAAGATATGTAGTATTTTAAGAAATGTGTCGGAGACAAGATCTCCAAATTTTGTTTAATGATTAATCATTTTATACACAAATTATTAGACTATTTATACAGATTTCTCCAGACTTGCAGAGTTACCAGGTTCACTATAAAATATTAAGGACATTTTCTAGTTTTGGAGGAAGAAATATTTCCTGAATTGGATGTATCAGCAAATTAATTTTCTTTTTACAAAATCAGGCATTCATTTTAGTACAAATGAAACAATTTTCTGTCAATATTCTTATAGGCAATATTATGTAACTTAACAGTTTAAAATAGTTATCTGATAAATTGTTCCTAATCCTTTATGGTAAAACACTAAACATAAATATACATTTATGCATATTCTAAAATATGATGAAATCATTGAACAACTCAGAAACTATCAAAAGATTATAACTAAGGTCTAATTTATTCTTTAGTGATATTTTAAAATCTGCAAACACAGTATTAAGTATGATGTGTTTGCTCTTAAAGCTATAGAGTGGTCTTAAATGTACACAAACTCCTAGTTTCTATTTTACTGGGACCATCCTGCCCCTGCCTTCCCAAGTTACAAGGAGAACTTTAAGAGAGAATAGAGGAGACCAAGAAGGAAAATCTATGGGAATGTAATGATCTTTGAAAATTTCCCATAATGAGTAATTTATGGCTTAATGGATTTCAAGAGATTATTGGTTGTGAAATGGAACCTTTCAGCTAAGGAGATAATGAAAACAATTATGGCTGAATAAAATAAGCCAGTAAATTTGTAATGCATACAAACACTGAGAAAATTTTCTATTCTCTACACAACTTGAAAGCCATGTTTAAAATTACCGGGATAAGCATTTCTCTAGGTAAACCAATATATTGCTCATAGCACAGTATATTTGCTTTTATACCATAGGCTTGTATTACTTTTAAGGACATTTTTGAATGAATAATTTTGGAAGCCTGAATTATAACACAATACTGAGAAGCAAGACTACTTCCTCTATTTGATACTATATAATCAATTACATATCTTATGTCTTTAACTAAAATATTTTAACACAAGCTACTTTTTCTTATATAATCAATCTACAAATAGTTTTCAGGAACATTTCTTTCTAGTTTTAATTGGTGTACTGAACCAATTAGTATTTCTTAAATTTGTTTAACTTGTTTTTCTGTTTTTATCTGCTTTATTCTTTGAACACCTATGAGATTTATTAGACAATAAATATCTGATTTAGGCAATAAGCTCTACTTTTGCACTAGTTGCTGACAGTAATTTTCATGATCAGAAAAATATATATATATACAAGGACAATGTTTTTAATTTTATATTAGGTACTATGAAATATTAAAAAAATAGATAAATATTGCAAAAGAGGAAGTCATATATTAGCTAGTAAAAGATTACAAATTATAACAGCTAAAAAATTTCTCTGTTTAAATGTACTAAAATTTCTCAAAAGCGTAAAAAAATTTTTAAAAGATTATAATTCTTATGTCAGTTTACTTCTATACAAATTTAGTATATATAAAAGTTGTTTACATTTATTTATTTATTTATTTATTTATTTATTTATTTATTTATTGGTTTTTTGAAACAGGGTTTCTCTGTGGTTTTGGAGCCTGTCCTGGAACTAGCTCTTCTAGACCAGGCTGGTCTCGAACTAACAGATATCCGCCTGCCTCTGCCTCCCAAGTGCTGAGACTAAAGGCGTGCGCCACCACCGCCCGGCAGTTGTTTACTTTTAAACAGATTTTCATTCATTGGTCACTTAGAAGAGTATTTGGACAATTGTTAGTGGAGCACACATTAAGGGAAACTGTTCAAGTCTTGATGAGATAATTTGAATCTTTCACATTTAGACATTTTAATCCCATTTTACTTAAATTTTTAATGTTTTGATGTTTTTAATACTTCAAGAAGCAGGGCATATATCTCCTCATTATTGAGCAACTATTTATGAGAGGCTTGGAATGCCTTCTGCAAGGAAGTTATTGAGGATGAAATTGTAAAAGTTAGTAGTCCTTGAATTCACAGAATTGGTAAACCAAAATATAGCACATAAGGATAAATGGAACATTAGATGCAACCTGATATTTGACATGATAGGGCTATCCTCAGAACTTGAGAACTCATAGGAAAAATAATTTAGTAATTTGGGCGGAATTGGAATGCTTATTGAAGAAAGAAATAGCTGCAAGATGAGCAAGAATTTTCTCACCACACAATCAATGTGATGCAGTACTGAAGGCAAACGCCGAATTGGCAGAAGCAGAAAGAATGAAATGTGAGAAAGGTTTAAAGACAAATGACCTGTGCTGCCAGTCAGTAGCTCTAAGTGCTTGTCTAAACTTCAAACAAGAAACAAACAAACAAAAAACAAAAATAAAAGAAAAAGAAAGAAAAAAAAAAAAAACATACCTTTGAGAAGCCTTGAAGAGCATAAGCCAGGGCTCAGACATCAAATTCTTTGGAGCCAAATTTCCAAATTTAGAATTAATTCCGAGGAAATACGTTCTTACAATTTTGACAGATCTTTGCTTTAAAAAAATTTCAGATAACTAGATCCATATTTAGTTTTCTTGCAACAAATTTCAGGTTGAAGCCCCTGTAAGAATATTCTTAGTTAAAATTTTATGGATTATTTAGTTATTTTATTTTATTTATTAATAAACTAAAAAAGCATATGCATAATAAAGGTAATATTTTTGTCAGTGTGTGTATTCGTTGTAAAATTTCACTTCAAAACAAATTTGTATGAGACCACATTTTAATGCAGTTAAACATTAATACATTTCAAACAAAACAGTTTAGAATCACCATACAGAGCAAGAATGATCACTAATCACAGTATATATTGTTGGTAAAAAAAATTGGCATAGATACAAATTTGAAAGTAATCCAGCAATTTGTACAATTGTCATCTATCAACCAAGGGGATTTGATTAACATGAATGATGGATGTAATACGTAGAGAGATAATGGACTGCTTCAAATTCTTTGAAGTCTGACAAAACTTTTATAGCCTTGGTGTGAATGACAGAAAGTTGAAATACATAACATTCATGACTAGTAAAGATTGATGTGTGGTAGTTACTCTGATTCCTTGCATTGTGCAATAGAAAATTAATCATCTAATATTTCTGTGACTAATCAATGCAAAAGCAAACATTATTAAGAATTATTACATAAGAGTAAGAAATTGAAGAAAAAGTATGGAAAACTGATAGTAATAAGTTGTTTCCCATACAGGGAAAGTGTATTCTTTTGTTTGGGTATGTTTTAGGATTAGGCAGAGGGTGGATGAAGGCTGGGGAAATTGCTATGAAACTG
The DNA here is from genome assembly GCF_950005125.1 of Chionomys nivalis. Taxonomy (NCBI): domain Eukaryota; kingdom Metazoa; phylum Chordata; class Mammalia; order Rodentia; family Cricetidae; genus Chionomys; species Chionomys nivalis. The sequence continues at coordinate 26,674,098 of NC_080097.1, read as the reverse complement.
ATCAGTTCTCAGGACTTTCATGTTCCATATCAATGTAGATGGTACACACTGTAATTGTATCACACTGGCTCAACTGGAGTAATTTTGATGCACAGTTTATGAACAGTTCCATCAAATAGGAGTGTTTAAAGCCCCGTGCTGTGCCTCTCACTGAATCTGGATGTGTTACTTATAGACTTTCATTGCTAGAGTTAATTATTTGATGAGCATTATTAAATTCAGCCATGCCTTTGCTATTAATTAGGCCATGTTCTGTTTGTTCTCCCATTTACATGGTCAGTTACCATAGAGAGTTAATTTTGATTTAACTTATAAGTTACTGTTGCTTTTCCTTCGTTCTTTGTTACTTCATGTTTACATTAAGGGGTTATCTGAGGTGATACTTTAGGTTCAAACTTCTTGGTAGAAAACACCATTGACCACTTAGTCTATTTTAATTAGTTACATTGGAAATAGAAATATAAATAAGACAATTGTGTCTTACATATTCCTTTAAGCATTTTGAGGACCAGGTGGTCTGCATTTACTGGCCCACAGGTTTCTCCCTTATTATCTGTCTTGCTTCATTATCTCAGAGCCAACTAGAATCTCCTTTATTTGTATTCTATAGTGCCTTGTACTCTGGCATTTTAACCCTTAAAGTACTGTTTAACCTCAACCTCTGTTCCCATTGCAACGTATGTGAACAACTTACAATTTTCACCATCAGCTTTTTGTTGTTGTTACTAAGTTCTACATCAAGAAAAAAAATTATTATTGGAAAAATGTTCTTAAAGAGGTATTACATTTGGTATAGGTGATAAATATTCATAAGTGAACCAGACTTTACATTGAAGTAAATGATATTCTTGAAAAAGAAAGTTTAAGAAAGCTTTTTCTTTAAACATTCTTTTATCATATCAAGCAGTATTTGTCAAAGAAGTATTACAGTGCCATTTTTATGCAGACACAAAAAAGACAAAAATAGTAAGAGTGACAAATTCATTAAAATATTACATTAACTGATTTATCTTTATTACTTCTCATTATTATTAAATGAATTTATGCATGACAATTATTTGAATCACTTTACCATTGCTAAAGTGTATGAAGTCTGCTTGTCAGTCTGTAAAGATAATTGAGATAAAAGTAAGGCAGAGGAACTAGAGAGTGACTAAAACCCAATAGTATAGGAAATAATCCAATTCTTCCATTAAAAAAAAAAGACAATTACATATTTTTAATTTAGTCTGTAAAGGTTGTGTCTGAAATTAGTATCAGTTCGAAATTTTTGGCAATATTAAACATAATTATAAATCTTTATGCAGTAAAATAATCATAATTACAGTGTTTGTGCCAACCTGTTCCAAATATATATTAAAAATATTGATTTAACATTTTTAATATTTTAAAAATGTTTTATTGGAGAAACTTTCCAGCCCTATAACATACCCCATACAACATTAGGAAATTGCTTTCTAGATACTATTTGCTTACTAGTTTACATAAAATATGTAGGAAATAATGTTAAGCTAAATAAAAAGTGTCTTCTATGAAAACTCTACAAGTTAATAAATTAAGAAGCACAATATTTTTATCTCTATGATTCTGTATGTCCTTGGGGGGTTGCTGAAGGAAAATAAATGCAAGCAATTCAAATTATAATTCATGTTTAAGAATATTCAGATATTCCAGGAGAAGTCAGGCTAAAAGAAAACTGGCAAAACTTAATTAAAATTAATAGTAAGGCAAAATGCAAAAATAACAAATGATCATTTCCAAGCTTTTCTAAACTTAGGTAAGATACAAAAATTAATAATAGCTTTTGAAAAAGTTTTGTAAAAATATGTGATGTTCTTTGAAACTTCATAGTTTTAAGCTATTAAAGAAGAGGGCATAGGACAGACCTTCCATATATCAACAAAACAAACACAGCATAAAAAGTTGTTTTAACACCATGCCTTATATTATGGCTGGGCAGGGCAACCCAGTATGATGAATAAGGGTCTCCAAAGCCACTGAAAGAGTCCCACAAGAAGATCAAGCTACCCAACTGTCACATATATGCAGAGAGTTTGGTCAATCTCATGTAGGTTCCCTGGTTTTCAGTTCAGTCTCTGTAAGCTTCTATGAGTTTAGGTTGGTTGATTATTTACATATTTTTGTAATATCCTCAACCCCTGTGACTCCTATAAACCTTCTGCTCTCTCTCTGGGAGAATTACCCAAGCACAGCGTAGTGTTTGGCTGTGGATCTCTGCATGTGTTTTCACCAGTTCCTGGATGAAATCTCTATGATGACTGTTGAACTAGGCACCAATCCATTAGTATGGCAGAATATCTTTAGGTATCATTATTTTGACATCTTTTCTATAGACGAGTTTGTTTCTACAGGGGTGACTTCAACTAAGTCCCCTGTCATAAGGGGATACATAGCATGAACCTTCTGAGACCAGGCAAGACAGCCATTGGAGGGACTGGGAGACCAAGCCAGCCCCACCCACGTAACCTTCAACATACCATCTTCCTGGCCTGTGGATGTATTGGGGTAAGGGTGACTCGGAGATTGAGGGACTGGCCAACCAATGGCTGGTCCAGCCTGAGACCCATGCCATGAAGTAAGCCCATCCTTGACACTACCTGAGTGATGGAACCCAGAGGCTGGAGGGCCCACAGGTCCAGGATAAAACCAAATGGAACTAGAGAAAAAAAAAAAAAAACTGTCTACTCGTTTTTATTCTTTTTCATTTTTACTGCCAAAAAAATGAAAAGTGATAAAGAACTAGAGAACAACTCTTTAAAGATCATTAGCTATAAATAATTTTAATACAGGAATACATAGATTGTTATCAAATACCAGAAATACAATATTTAAAATTTGGATTAAAGAAATTATTGAATGAGAAGTAGTTTTATTAGAAAACATATTCAATCAATTACTTTTGTAAATTTGCACTGCAAAGCCTTCTTGGTATGTATCATTCTGGCTGTTTGAATGTAAGTGACCCCCATAATCTCAAAAGGAGTGCACTATTAGGAGGTGTGGCTTTGTTGGAGTTGTTATGGCTTTGCTGGAGAAATTGTGACACTCTGGGGGTAGGCTTTGAGGTTTCCTACGCTCAGGATAACTCCCAGTATGTCAGTCAATTTCCTGTTGCCTGCAAGATGTAGGACTCTCAGCTAAATAGTCCAATACCATGTCTCTCTTCATGCCCGTCATGCTCCCCATTATGATTATAATGAACCGAACCTCTGGAATTGTAAGCAAACCACCCTAATTAAATGTTTTATTCATGAGAGTTGTGTTTCATGGTGTGTCTTTATAGGAATAGAAGCCCTAACTAAGAAAGTCATTTAACACAGAAATAGGTGATAAAATGTATAGGACGTAGGCAAAAAGACACATGAATCAGGAATTTAAATTTAATTTTTTCAAGGATCAACTCTGTCATATATATTTGGCAGATATATGTATCAAACATAATTTACACTAGAGACTAATATCCTACGAAAGGCTAACAGCTTGAGAGTAGACATTCTAATTTTATAGAAGTTCATTATTGTAATTTGGGAGTAGGCATGTGTATTTCAGTGGCTTTTTCAGAAATTAAATCATTTTAACATTAAACTTCTATATTTGATATGATATAAATAAGTACCTTTTCTTAGATTAAGGCTGTGCAAGCAACCCAGAATGAGGAATAGGTTACCAAACTCCAGTCAAAGTGTTAGGGGCAACACCTGCTCCCACTGTTAGAAATCCCTCAAGTAGATCAAAATATGTGGTTGTCATATACATGTAGAGGTTGTTCATTGGTCTCATGAAGGTGCCATGGTTATCAGTTTAGACTGTGAGCTCCTTTAAGACTGAGTTCCTACTGTGGGTCTTCTTTTGATGACCTTGACCTGTAAATCTCTTTCAATCCTTCCCACTTTCTTTAGCAGATTCTAATGTTTGACTGTGGGTCTCTACATCTGTTTCCATGGTTACTGGATGAAGGCTCTCTGATGACAACCGAGACAGTGACCAATCTATGAGTATAGCAGAGCATCATTAGGCATCATTATGTTGACATTTTTTTCTTCAATTGTGTTTGCTTTCTTCCTAGATCTGTGGGCTATCCAGCCTCATATAGCTCTGTGATATTTTTATTTGTAATCTTTAGGCAAAGGCTGCTTGCTTGTTTCCGCCCACCCAGATTCAAATAATCAAAGAGAAACTATATTAATTGAAACACTGCTTGACCAATTAGCTGATGCATATTTCTAGCTAACTCTTACATTTTGAATTAATCCATTTCTATTAATCTATGTATCATCACAAGACTTATGGTTTACCAGTAAGGTTCCCTGGCATTTGTCTCCTTCAGCAACTACATGGTGCATGGTGTCTCCCTGACTCTGTCTACACTCTCTATACACCTTTTTAGTCTGGCTATATTTAGCCCTGTTGAAGGCAAAAGGCAGATTTATTCATTAAACAATAAAAGCAACACATATACAGAAAGACATCCCACATCACTGGTTTATTGGTAAGGTTCCTGCCAGTATCTGCCTCTTTCTATGGCTACATGGCATCTCCCTAATTCCGCCTTTTTTTCTCCTCTATTTCTGCTTAGAATTCCTGCCTTGCTCTATTTTTCCCTTCCTTATGCCAATGCACCTTTAGTCATTTACCAGTAGTAACAAAACACATTCACAGCATACAGAATGGAATCCCACATGAGTAATCTAATTACAATAAAGGGATTTTTATAAAAAGCAAAAAATTAAAAATTTCCAGCATGTTATTTTTAAAAGATAATGCATGATATTTTCTCCACAAATTTTCTAAAATTATTTTGTAATACAACATGATATTTTGGTAGCAAATATATATAATTAAATAATTACAACATATAAGAAAATTTTATGCATCATAACTTCTCATTGTTAGTCAATATGTGTTAAGAAGTTTGATAGAGTTATAGCAACAATAACTTACATCTTTTAGCAAGCTTTTAGTATACTGTACATATTGTTAACTTTATCTCTGACTAAATATAGGATGTCTTTATCCCCTCATCTGAAATAATACTCATAGAATGGAGAGTAATGAATGAAATTCTACTACATAAAAAAAGAATATAACAAACTAAAAAAACTTTCTAAGGTTAGGAGCTGTACTCAGCTACTCTGGTACGGAGGCAAGAACCTTTACTCACAAAGCTATCTCACCTGTCCCAATCACTGTCCTTGAACTGTAAATTGATTTTAAGTTCTTTTACCTCTAAAAAAAAAAAAGAAATTTCTAAGTATTAAAAAAAAGTATTTGGTTGGTTCTGGGCAGCCGAGACAAACAAGTGACCTTCCTCCTACAAAACATAAAGGAAAAAGAAACCAAGATTACATCTCCTCAGTAGAAAATATTTCAAAAAAAAGTAAATAAAAAAAGAGAATGTTAGATACCTAGATAGGAAAAGAGAAAGATTGAACAATGAAATTTAAATGCTATAAGCTAAGAATTATTTTTTTTATTTTTGAGATATTTCAATATTTATCACTATGGTATAACTTTTTCAGTTGATAACTATTTTGTACCTGCTAGCAGGAGACATACCATAGAGACACAGTTTGTCCATCCATTACTCCTATATTTTATGCATGGGATATAATATTTTCAAAACATTAATTATTCTTAATAATTATGTTAATATATGAGCACAGGAATGCCTGTCTATTCTTTCCATTCTTTCCCTAACACCCTTGTACCTATCACTTCAATTGCCTCCAGGAACCAGAGACACTGTATATCAATGAGGACACTGACAGTTCTATAATGAAGATATGTTCACAGCAAAATGCTAAAGCGTTCAGACCTTTATATAACACACAAAAAAATAATGAGTAACATTCTTTAGAGAACCCTCTTTTGCTGACTCTTTTTTTATGATGAGAAAGCCTTTGATTTTCTTTGATGAATGATATGTTAGGTCATGATCTTTATTGATTCCATAAAATATTCATGTAATCATTAATATTGTTTGTTAATTTAAGTTGCATTTATCTGCATTGGCTGACATAACAGACTATCCAAAAGCTCAAGTTTATTATCCTAAGAGGCAAAGGCATTATATGGAGACAGGGTAACAGTGGTAAAATAGCTACTCTTCGTTATCAGCTTGACTGCATCTGCAATTAACTAAAACCCAAATGGAAAAGCACATTTGTGAAGGATTTTTTTCTTAATTAAATATCTTGAAGTCAGAAGAATAACTGCTAATCTAGTTCTTTGAGGTGAGATGAAAGACTTTTAAACCAGATCTTTTGCAGAGGGATAATCCATCTTTAATCTGGGCCACACTTTCTGCTAGCATCCTATATAAGGTAAATGGAAAAAGAAAATTCACTCTGTATTTTCCTACTTGCCTTTTCAATAGAAATCCACTTTTTCACTAGGATTAGAGCCTAGTACTTTAGGATTCTGGCACATACTAAAGACCACCTGAGACACCAGGTTTGGACTGATGAACTACTGAAAATCTTGAACATTTCATTTTTATGCAGCCATTCTTTGACTAGATGGACACAGTGTATACATATTTCGAATAAATCCCCGTTATACAACATATATATATACGTATATAGCATGAACACTTACAAATGTATATATATAGAATATATATGTGTTTGTATATACACATATATTCATTTCTATAGGTTCTTTTCCTCTAGACAACCCTGACTAATATACATTTTTGTTCCAGAAGTGTCTAGAGAAACAGAAATAGGAATGCATACTTTAAGTATCTATAATATGTTTTCTAAGTTGCTCAAGCCTATTTTTTTCTGTTACTGAAATTTTTCCTGCAAGTTTAGAGAGTCCTGAAAACCCAAAGTGTGAACCATTATACAAATTTGAGCATACAAATCCATTTTGTTTGTCTGATTCACCAATTGTGAGAGACAATGTATTTGGTGACTCTGCATATAAAACTTTTACCTATTTGTGGGAAAACGATGATGCTTGTAGGTTGCTCTTAGTATCTCTGGATAAATTGACAAAGGAAAAGAAGGAACTCCGTGGTCAAATTAAGCAACTTCTATCAGCCCATTATACAATGAAAGGTACCAATGAACTTAGTGACAAAACTGACTGCCTTCAGTTGCACATAGAGAAAAATTTTCTGTGTTTTGGAAGAGAATCTTCTCTAGCATCCATAAAACATAAGTTGAGAAAAGATCAAACCCAAGCCCTGATTATGATGATGTTGACTAAATTATAATGAATTTCAAGTTTGAGTCTCAGAAAATATTGGCAGTGATTGTAAAGGCATTACTTTAAAAAAAAATAAGATCTTATAACTTTGAAGTTATTGTGGAAGACTCTGTTGAAGATGAGAAATTAAAGCCCCAGTTTTTCATATGTTCAGTATTTCTTTTGGTAGTTTCTCTCTGTGGTTATTTTCCCAGTCCTGGAATGTATAATTGGGATAGACATGCTACAAATTGGCAGAATTTTTACATTGGTTCTCTAATTTGTAGAGAAAGGCTAAATGGAAGACTTTAATGTTTCTTAAGACAGAAAAAAATAGTGAATCAAATATAGTATGTCATTGCTGAATAAATTGTGAAAATTAATACCACCAACAACAACTTGATTTGTAAGTGGATATTAGCTGTTAAGTAAAGAATAATCATGCTACAATTCACAGAACCAGGGAACGTAAGTAATAAAAAAGGGGAATGCATGATTCTCCCCAGGAAGGGAAAATAATAGATTTTGCAGGTGTACTGTGCACAGATAGGAATGGGAACAAGAGGGATCAGGTCAGGGAGAGGGGGATGGAAACAAAGTACTATAGAGTTGACTAGAATTGAGGGCATGGGCAGAGTGTGAAGTGCAATCCTAGTCCAATGGAAACTTCCTGGAATATAGAGGATAAACATTGAGAAGATTACTGGGAATGGGGCCTATGGAGCCTGAATTAACTAACCGTCTTTGGTAACAAGGCAAGGTTTCCAATGGTGGGACTGTCCAGTATTTGGTATGTGAAGCCGAATGCATCAGATGTGGGGAAACCGCAAATAAAGGAATCCCACGCTACCTCAGAATAGGGTATACAAAGGTTTTCATTATTAAAAGGGAAACCCACAGATTACAACGAGGAAACAGGAATGTAATCCAACATCCAGGTGTGGCAAGTAGGATGAGGCCAAGCAGGAACTCCTCTGGAGTTCTGCTACCCCAAATCCACGCCTCTCAAAGGCCATTGTCACAATTGTTTTCCTTAGAGTTTTAAGTTCTAGGTCTTCTTTTCCTTATAAGAGAGTAGAATCAGTTGGGCAGGAAGAAGAAGAAGAAGAAGGATGAGGAGGAGGAAGAGGAGGAGGAGAAAGAAGAAGAAGAGGAAGAGGAAGAAGAAGATAGAATCAATAACATTGTGATGAGTACATACTATTTTTTTTAAAAGTTCATTATGTGGAATGGTTATCAGAACATAAAGTTATTGAGGCATGATTAGAGGTTTAAACAGGAAAACTGAAGAAAAATGAGTTAAGAATTTGCCACCAGGTAATATACAAAGAAAATCATCAGAACTTCTTTTAGCTCTGTAATTTGTTATAATTACTGATGTCAAGCAGTTTCAGTTAGTATTTTACTAAGTCATCTAAATTATGAGGCCTAGGTTTGTGAGTCTGGTTCCCTGAGCCTCAACTTCTAGACAACATATAGATTTCACTTTGAAATGTATCAATAAGGAAGTGTATATCTGAAGTTAAAAAACAAAAGTTACAAATGTATTTCTTATTTTTTAACAGCTCTATTTCCTATCTTAAAATAGTATTTTGGCCTTTTACACAAGTTAACCATTTTAAATTTAAAAAATTAAATTAGAAAAATTTAATATAAATTAAAAAATAATTTATATATTTAAATAGATATAATAGGGATGTATATATTGTATATATACTGGTATATGTTATTGTTATATTCATAAATATTATGAACTTATATTATATATGTTGGGATATATGTTTCTTATAGTTTGGGTAACAGTTACTGAAAATTTTACAATGTTCAGTGTCTTTTTAAGACTGTAATAGAATTTGCATCACACATCCTACAATGGTTTTAAATTGGCTTCTTACATGCATCAATATGTATTTTTAAACATTTCTCATGTCTTCTCAAAGCAAATTAGCACTTGTCTGCTTATTATAATATTCCATTTTTCAATGTATCCCTATTTGTTTATTCATTTACATGAACAACATTATTGTCTGCCTTCAAGCCTCAATAATTTAAAAAAACAGTAGCTATTATAATGTGTGCTTATGTACAGATACATAATTCTAACACAACTGGATAAACATTAAGAACATAACCACTAGATCATACAAAAATTTGAGTTTTTTTTTTAAGAAATTTTTAGAATTATCTTTAATTCTGTCAGAAAAGAAAAAGTAGTTTTGCTTTTCCAGATTCTAAGCAGTAGTTTGTATCCTCAGTGTTTTGAATTTTACAAATCATAAAGTGTATATAGTAACCTAATATTATCTTGGTTTATTATTATTAAATGACATGAGATATTAAGTACCTTTTAATATGTACATTGTTATAATTCTTTCATATTACAATTTAATATGAAATTTTATTTTATTAAAATGATTTATTTTTTTTAAATCATTAAGTACATATAATCACTTAAGACATGCTACATTTCATAGTTGCTTAGAAAAAACAAAACTGTTAAAATTTTGGATACATAGATAATTTTTATATATAGTTATTCTAAGTTTATAAATCCTATGTTTTAGGGGCTGGAAAGATGGCTCAGTGGATAAGAGCATTGCCTGATTTTCCAAAGGTCCTGAGTTCAATTCCCAGCAACCACATGGTGGCTCACAACCATCTGTAAAGAGGTCTGGCGCCCTCTTCTGGCTGTCAGGCATACAGACAGAATATTGTATACATAATAATAAATAAATAAATATTTTAAAAAAAATCCTATGTTTTAGTCTAGGAGGGTTTATTCACACTAATTTTCATTTCCACTATAAAGAGACTATCTTTCTATTAAAAACTAGGACTTGTCACCTAAGTCAACACTCTGAATTTGCTTTTGGACAATTTATCATAGGACTCAATTGTGAGAAGCTTAATTTAGCAAGATCTCTTAAAAATGACTGAATTTCTGTTCTATTTTGGACCCAACTCGTTATTTCTGATGGTCCTGTCTTTCTTTTTCTCATAGAACTGGTCTACTAACACAGCAGGATAGGCACTGAATGAGCAGGAAGCAAACATTTTTTGAGTTAATTAAACATGGCTATTAAAAAAAGAAAGAGATGTCAGTGTGGGAATGATGTGAAAGAAATTCTAATTGATTTGATTCTACATGCTATATGAAATAAAACACTGTGCTTCGAAATGTGTGTCAGTGCTCAATGTTGACAAAATAAAATATCACCCACAAGAACATATGTGCTTTCTAAGAAATAGGTCATGCATCAGAGCACAAAAAAAAATTGAAACATAGTGGTCAGAATATAAACTATGGTATGTGACAATAATTAAAATGAAATAAACCCTTTGCACTCACTCATATGTCACAGACTAGGAATGGAAATTGTTGAAATAGTAAAGTAATATTGGAGTTTACCGTGTTCTGTTTCTAGAAAGCTATTTTGCTAAACTTATTTAATTTATGGCTATTATAATATTGAAACATGTTTGACCCACAAATGCAATTCTACTGTGTCTAAGAGAGCAGTAAATCCTGTATGAATGGGATGAAAAAGGGCTTTTTGTATCCCTTCCCCATTAACATTCTTAACTCTTATTTTAATTTTCTTTTCAAAACATGATTTCTTCCCCTAGATTCTCTCAATTTTGAAGTGCTTTATGCTACATAAATTCTAAATAATCCCAAAGTTTTAGGTAGCTCATTCATCTCAATTTCTCTAAGATATTGTCTTCTGTCTGGAAATTTTTATGTCATTTCTGTGCTTTTATTAATCATACTGAACTTCTTCTGGAAATTCTTCATTTATGTTCACTGGCAGCTTTATTGTTCCAATTATTTTTCAGTAATACTTTTGCCAGTAAAGCATTTCTAATACTTCATTGAAAATATTTTTTTCTTTAGTCATATGTTATTGTTTAAAAATTGACTTTTCATTTTACATACCTGATTTGGGATGTCCTGTATATGTGTTGCTTTAATTGGTTGATGAATACAGCTGTTTTAGCCAATGGACAGGTTGTAGCTAATTGGAAAATCTGAACAAAGAGACAGAGATGGAAGGATCAAACGCAATGTAGCTGGCAAAGGAGTCTCATGCCATACCTGTAAGCCATAGCCTTATGGCAATATACAGACCAATAGAAATAGGTTAATTTAATGACTAAGTCATTGACTAGACGATAGGAATTTATAATAAGCCCCGGGGTGATTATTTTATAAGTGGTTTTGGGAACTAGTGTGTGGGCCTGGTGGGTAGAAAGAAACCAAACGAGAAGAAGAGCAGGATGGAGAATATTGACAGTTACATACGCTAACCTCAGTTTTCCTTCCTTCCCCTTCTTCCACTCCCACCTTTTGCTTCCCATCCACCAACAACTCTTTAGAGAGAGTAAGGCCTTTCTTGGAGTGTCAACAAGGTCTGATATATCAATTAGAGGCAGGCCTAAGGACATCCCAACAATATCAAGGCTGAGCAAACTATCATAGGCAATGCACTTTAAAAGCCATTTTATATACCTGGGATAGGTCCTGGTGACACTGCCAGCGCATGCCACCAATAGATGAAGTCACAGAAATGTCATTCACATTCAGAGGATCTAATTTAGTGCCGTGCAGGTACCCCAGCTGTCAGTACAGTCTGTGAACTCCCAGTGGTTCTTGTCAGTCATCTCTGCGATTTTCCCCATCAAGCTCTTGACCACCATTGTTCATATGATCCCTTCTTTTTTTTCTTCAGCTGAATTAAAGGAGCTCAGCCCAGTGCTTGGCTATGGGTCACTGTATCTGCTTCCAGCAGCTTACTGGATGTAGGTTCTATGATGACAATCTGATTAAAGTGGAAGGTCTTTAATTCAGACATCATCTCCACCGTTGCTAGGAGTCTTAGTTGAGGTCATTCTTGTGGATTAAATGTGTGTGCCACCACTGCCTGTCTATATGATTGACTAGTGTGACTAGCTTTGCACTATGATATTGAGTCAAGCTTTATTTATTTAAACCCAAAAACGTCACTATTAACTCTAACCAAATAAGTGAAAAACCTTTGTGACAAGAGCTGTTAATCTTTGGGAAAAAAATGAAAAAGCGATGAGAAAATGGAAAGATCTCCCATGCTTCTGAATAGGCCGGATTAACATGGAAAAAAATGGCAGTCTTCCCAAAAGCAATCTACAGATTCAGTGCGATCCCCATCAAAATCCCAAAACAATTCTTCACAGGCCTTATAAAAATATTCAACTTCAGTTGGAAAAACAAAAATCCCAGGTTAGCAAAAAAATTCGGTACGATCAATGAGCTTCCAGAGGCATCACCATCCCTTACTTTCCGCTCCACTATAGAGTTACAGAAAAACATAAACTTGATAATAAAATAAAAGCAGACATGTGCATCAGTGAAATTGAATTAAAGAAACTGACATTGATCTCCACACCTATAAACATCTGATCTTTGACAAAGAAGCCAAATGGTACAATGGAACAAAAAGAAAGCATCTTCAACAGATGATGCTAGCATAACTGGATGTCAACATGTAAAAGAATGCTAATAGATCCATATCTATCCCCATTCACAAAACTCCAGTCCAAGTGCATCAAAGACCTCAAGATAAATCCAGTTACACTGAACTTGACAGAAGAGAAAATGGAGAATATTCTTGAATGTATTGGCACAGAAGACCACTTACTAAATATAACAACAGTAATACAGACTCTGAGAACAACACTCAATAAATGGGACCTCCTGAATTGAGAAGCGTCTGAAAGGCAAAAGATCTGGTCAATAAGACAAAATGACAACCTACAGAATGGGAAAAGATATTCAGCAACCCCACTCTGACTGAGGGCTCATCTCTAATAAATATATGGAACTCAGGAGACTAGATATCAAAATACCAAATAATTCAATTAAAATTGTGGTACAGATCTAAGCAGAGAATTCACAACAGAAGAATCTCAAATAGCCAAAAGACATAAGAAATTGCTCAATATCTTGCCATCAGGGAAATGCAAATCAGATTGACTCTGAAAGATTCTTCTACCCATCCTTTTTATGCCTGTTATAGTTTATTTAAGCGTGTCAAATAGATTAAAAATAAATACACACTAATTGATAGTAGAATAATTACCACTTCTGATAAGCTTAAAGCAACATCTCTTTCTAAAAGTAAACTTCAAACTTGGACAAATCTTTATTTAAAATGCATGCTTTTAATATATACTCATATGTTCTGAAAGGGATTTTATTTTTACTTAATAGCATTAACTCTTTATATACCATTTTCATATATATTTCAGAATGAGTAATTTTTACATTTTTGAATATGTTCTTCCTTTGTTCAAAAAGGAATAGTGCTGTATAAATCCATAAATGGATAAATATGACATGTGTTACCAATATATCATCACTGATGTTCATTCATTTAATAACAACTCTTATCAAAGTCATAGGTTCTTATTTTGGCAGTGAGTTTGATAAAAGCAAAATTAAGATCTTTAAGAATCAATCTTAGAACTGAATCTAATATAACTTTAAACTATTATTTGTAGATTTGACAGGTTGTGGTATATGATATAGGAATAACCTGGTCTCCTGAATTATTTCCTGAAATTGAGGTTGTTAAGTTCCTTATCAGTATCTGGCTTAACAAAGCAATTTTGAAATTCACTTCCCAGTTAGCCCCAGGGGAAACATATTAAATACTAATAAAATGATGACAAAATGTCACATTCTTCACTATCACAAGTTGAATAAATTTTTAAAAGTTATACCGATACACTAGAGAACACATCAGTCAACATATCTTGATATGTATACAATATATCCAAAATTGTTTTATTATTTGCTTGTTTGATATAGATGGGAAAATGAAGAGTATTTGGGAGAGCTTGTTGACTGGGAAACTGTGATTAGAATATATTATATTAGCCGGGAGATGGTTGTCCTCATTAAAAAAATTCATTGTATATTACCACATTCAAACATAACCACATGCATACTAGTGACATTATACAGACTGAACAGGTTATAATTGAAATTATCTATGTGTCTGTATAAATACACACACATATGTATATATGTCATAACAATTAGTGACAAAAGTAGTCATAAATTTGCAGGATGATGGCAGGGTTATATGGGAGGGTAGGTTCTGAGTGCAGAAATGTTGTGACTAAATTATAATCTCAAAAATCAAATAAATAAAAATATTATTGTGTGATAATATAAAGTTAAGAAACAAAGTATCTTGTTCACTCAGACATCTTTAATACATTTTAAAAGCCAGAGGCAGTGATTTGTATATTTAAAGTTTTATAAGTGAACAGCATGTGGTACAGAATTATTGTCATGCAACTTGGTGTATGTATTATTCATATGTTAATATGAATGAGAACAGGAACCAAAATATTAAGATGCCCATTAAATGAGTTTTATTTTAAATTCTGACAATGTTTACCTCATTCCTTTAGCCCATTCTGATAAAAGTAAAATATGCAAGAGTTAGATTCCAGCATAAATGTTGAGTGTAATCTTGGACATGCTTGAGTACGGTAACCATAGACTCACTAAATTTTAAGCCTATATAAAAGAGGACACTGATTATCTTTGTTCCATGTCCAAATACATAAGGCAGAAGAGATGCATCTTTAATAAATATCTTCAAATAAAAACAAAACATTTTTATTTAAAGGCAAACTTCAGTTCACATTTACCACATTAAAGAAATTTTGAAAATGAGGAAAAAATTGAGGTTGCTGAGCAATCTAGTAACATTAGAGAATAACATTACAGAGACTGAGGAAGTTGCATTTATGTATTTAGGAAAATATAAATAGATATGTATATACATATATGCATGTAACAATTAATGAAACAGAGGCTCTAATGAAATATGTAACAGAAGTATGGAAAGACGAAGTAGAATGGCAAAATGAGGTAATCATATTGTTTTTAAAATAATAAAAGTAGAAAAAATATAACAGGAAAAATTCATATATATTCTATTTAAATCCTATATATCTAATAATAAAAGGCTATATGAGCTACACAAAATATTATTTGTTCAATAATAAGAAAAATAGTTGGATTACTCAGATCATATAGAAGCAACTCTTAATCATTCATATTTTAATAAAACTAAATTCTTTCATTGATTTAAAACTTGATTAAGTTGCATGTGATAACACATTCTCTACTCCAAGTACTCTGCACAGAGGCAGGCAGATGGTTGTGACTTGGAGGCTAGAAGGCCTACATTTATGTTTTTAAGTGTTCCAGGACAGGCAAACTTTCACAGACAAACCTTGACTCCAAAGCAAAAATGAAACAAAAAAAAATGGTTATACAATTTCTAGAATTCCATTTTAAATAATAAAGAATTTGAAGGAAATTTAAAGCTATATTAATTTTGAATTGGCTGCTGTTAGTGGATTCTCCTAATTTGTTTTAACTTTCTGATGGGAAATTAGGTCTTTGGTAACAAGAAAATTACAGAAATATTAACACAGTTCAGCAAAGTATTTTTATTTTCCCTTTAAAACATTAGACTACATTTGCAAAAGGTCCAACAGGATGAATCAGGTCACTGCAATACATATCTGCCTTCAGGATTATAGACGACTCTGAGACTTTGTTAACTTTAAACTTGAAAAAAACATCCTTTTTAATATATGCAAGCACACAGCTGGCTAGCCTAGGCAAATGACAGGATTTTGTGCAATATTTAAAAATGCATTATATTGTAAAAAAATAGTTTTCTTTCCCATAGTGATTAAGATCCAATTAGAAACTAAAATTTGGGCTTTTGTGACAGTTAGCTATGCATGTCACTGGAGATGTTGCAGGCTGTGGAGTAAATTTCTCAGAAAGTTCTGTTTTCAATTTAAACAAAGTGTCTCTAAATGACACTTTAAAAAACTTTTTTTTTTGAGGGAGTACATTTTGTCAGACATTCTATTTGTTCATATTAAGTAGCATAATGCATACACTAGTGAATAATTCATACTTTGAACCTTGTATTTGAAAACCCACTCTAGTATTATCTGTAGGGCTGGTTTTGTGTACATGAATTCTTTTGGACTATTTTATTTTATTTTTCCATTCAATTATTTACACTTCCTTCCCTCCTTCCAATCTCCGCCCGCTCCTCCACACCCCCTTTTCCCTCTCCCACCCTGCTTGAGAGAGAGCAGGGATCCCTGCTCTGTGGGAAGTCCAAGGCCATCCACCCTACATTCAGGCCTAGGGAGCTGTGCATGCATATAGGCTAGGGTCCCAAAAAGCCAGATCATACCGTAAAAACAAGTCCCAGTGCCTTTACCAATGCCTTCTCAGTCAGCCCCCACTGATAGCCACAATCAGAGAGTCAGGTTTGATCACATGCTCATTCAGACCCGGTCCAGCTGGATTTGGTGAGCTCCCATTAGAACAGGCACACTGCCTCAGTTGTTGGACCAACCCCTTGCGGTCCTGATTCTTTGCTCATCTACTCCCTCCTTCTGACTTTCAACTGGACCTTGGGAGCTCAGTCCGTTCCTCTGATGAGGGTCTCTGTCTCCATCTTCATCCGTCTCCAGATGAAGATTCAACGAAGATTCCATGTTGATATTCGAGATAATCATCAGCGTGATAGTGGGGCAAGGACCATTCAGGTACCCTCTCCTCTGCTGTCCAAGGACCTAGCTGTGGACATCCCCGTGGACACCTGGGATCCCCTTTAGAGCCCAGTCTCTTGCCAACCCTAAAATGGATCCCTTAATGTAAGAATCTTCTTCCCTGCATTACTTGTAATAGCCAGAACCTGGAAACAACCTAAATGCCCCTCAATGGAAGAAGGGATAAAGAAAGTGTGGGATATATACGTATTAGAGTACTACTCAGCGGTAAAAAAGAATGACATCTTAAATTTTGCATGAAAATGGATGGAAATAGAAAACACTATCCTGAGTGAGATAACCCAGACCCAAAAAGATGAATATGGTATATACTCACTCATTTGTGGACTCTAGCCATAAACCAAGGTCATTAAGCCTATAGTTCACAGCCCAGAGAAGCCAAATAACAAGGTGAACCCAAAGAAAAACATTTATAGATCTTCCTGGAAATTGGGAAAACATTGTGAGAATGGGGGTGGGGTCAGGGGTGGGGTGAGGTTGGGGGAAAGGGGAGACGGGGAGAGGGAACGGGGAAGGGAAGGACTGGCAACAGCTTGGGGGAGTGGGAGGGTGGAGATGGACTATTTTAATCATGGAGAATGCTTCTTTGTTTTTAAACTATGAGATATAGTTTTTTTTTCTGGATAAAGCTTAGATAGACATTCATCCTCTTTCAGAAGTTTGTATATAGATGACTAATATCTATTCTAACTTTTAAAGTCTCTCTTGAGCTGTTATTCAAATGCATTTTTCTTTGTATGTGACTTGTAACATTTTTTTTGCAGCTTTCCAAGCCTTATTTTTTTTCTGTGCATATAATAACTTAGCTATGATATACCAAGGAGAGTTTCTTTTCATTGTCATATCAAATTTGTGTTCTTTGTATAAGTGTGTGTATACCTTTTCTTTATTTGGGAAAGTTTTCATCTCTATTCTGGTTAAAAATATGGTCTATGCCTTTGAACTGGGAATCTTCTACTGCAGCATTACTTAAAATTCAAAATTTTGGTCTTTCATGGTGACACACAGTTCTTGCATATTATTTCCATGTATTCTAAAACCATTTTATATTATTTATTATTGTTGTCTTATTCCAATATTTTGTCTTCAAGTGAAATTGTTCCATTCTACACATTACCTGCACAAACAATCATTCACAACTCTAATTCCAGTTAGTCCAATGTATTTTTTCCTACATCTGTAGGTAGCATACACATGATGTACATGCATACATGCAGACAAAACACAGAGACATATAAAATAAAATAAAAAACCCTGTAACTTACATGCACTGTTTTTAGTGCAATAGTAAGAGGAAAATTTTAAAATTATAAAACTGTTGTGTAATGACGTTGAGAATTTCCCTTAAAACGTTTAGTTTTATTATATTCTAATACCTTAGATTTAGCAGAGGTCTCTTCCACCTTTGAGAAAATATAGTCGTTTTCTATAGTTCCTGAAAAATGCCAAAAATTTAGTAACTTAAAATAACAAAAGTTTATTACATAGCATTTCAATACACAGAAGTACAAATTGTATCTCAGAGGAATGAAGTGCAGGTCAGGAAGGCTTCATTTCTTACCAGAGGCTGTAACAGTTAAACTATTCCACTAACCTTTTCAATTTTGTGAAGCTGTTCATATTGCTTAGTTCATTAACCAATTACCTTATCTTCATTGGGTCAGCTTTTCTCATTACATTGCCCAAATTTTCTCTTTTACTTCCCCATTTAAAAAGCTCTATGATTATATCAATTTTTCTGAATTGAATCCAGGCTAATTTTTCCTATTTTGAAGACAATTGATGGTGATCTTATTTCTACCTGAAGTCTTTATTATGTAACATAACAGACTAATTGGTTACTAGGATAGAAATGAGAACAATTTTTAGTTATGTATCATAACTGTATGTATTAAACTGAGCACTGAATAAAAGACTTAAGTATGTCATTAAATTTTACCTGGACAGAATAAAATTTACCTAAGACACCATTTAAAGCTTGCAGAGTAAAATATTTGCTTAATTCGTACAAAATAATTTCTATCAATTTCTAATAAGCTATTTGATTTGTTATAGTAAAATTAGGCTGTATAAATAAGCTTTTTTTCTAAATATAATCTTAAAGATTTATATAACGTTAAAAACCACAAACTTTTTTATTTTGTAGGTATTCCAATCAACAAAGAGAGGATGTGAAGAAAAGATGACCTCCCAGTGATTACTTGTTTAGCAATAAATCTTTATTTAATATATTGACAGCATAAACACTGGAATACAGTTGCCAAGTAAGATGCTTTACGTAAATGAAATATTATGAATCATTTCAAAACTAAGAAGTTGAAATTCATTTAAATAAATGAACATAAAAATTGTTTTCCATAATGGATGTGTATGACAGAGTAAATTAAGATGGCATGAATTGAACCTGTTCATTATTTGGGTTATCAAATAATAGATTAAAAATTTAACTATCTAAATTTATTTTATAATGCAGAAATAATGAATCATAAAATGTAATAATTCTTTGACTTATTTTTTCTCAGTCACATTTTATGATTCCTGTATTTAAGTATACCCCAAAGATATTGCATAAAATAAACCCCTTATAATTTAAATTTGTGTGAAAATTCATCCGTGAACACAAAGAAGAAAGAATGAACCAGTAATGGCATTTGCCTTAAACTCTCAAAGCCTGCTTCCACTAAAAATCTCCCACGAAGTAACACCTTAGTCCTTTTCAACAGCCCCACCTGTTGCAAACACATATTCAAGTACATTAGCCTAATGGAAAGCATTGTCATTCAAACCACCACATCCTATTCACTGGCCCCCACAAATTTATGGCCAATCATAACACAAAATGCATTCTTCTGCAGTCTCAATACTCTTTAAGTTCTAAAGTCCACAGACACTTCTGTGACTCAAGAGACTGTCTTAATGGTAACTTCCACATTAAAAATAAACGGAAATTATATGCTTCCAACAGGATGGCAAAGAATGCATAATACTATTCCACAAAGGAGGAATGGGGCATAGGGAGGGTTGAAATGCTGGTCTAATGAAATTCTAAAACATAGCAGAATTTTTTTTTCATTATCTGTTTTCAGGAAAATCACAATAGAGGACCACTAAGCTTTGCCTCGAGCCTCTAACGACTGTTCTACTCCAAAGTCCCAAAGTCTTCCACATTTTCATAGAAATTAGCATAATCATGTCTGTCAGAGAAAGAAGCCATTCTCTGCAAATAACTTTGGTTTCAGTTACTTTTCTGTTTCAATGGTAAAACACAATGACTAAAGCAACTTATTGATGAAGTTATTTGGGCTTGTGATTCTAAAGCGAAAGGAGTCTGCTATTTGATGGAATCATGGTAGCAAGTAGGAGACTTGAGGAGTGGAGTAAAAACTCAAGAATTCACAACCTGAAGCAGAAATTGTTCACTGTTCCTGTTCAAGCAAATTTAGTTCAAAACAGTCTCTTGTTTCTTTTGAGATGAGAACTATAGCTTTAAATGATTAATTCATTCTAAAACTATCATTGAAATATTGTTCAATGCAAGTATATTAGTATTTGTTATTCATTTCATTTGCCTATAGAGCTAATATCTTTAATTTTTATTATTCTAAATAAATTAAATGAACCTTTCTTACAATGATACAATAGTTATTGAAGAAAAATTCTTTTGATTAGAAATAAAAACTGTATTAATGTCTTTTAATGCCTCATTCACTGCTAGGGAAGAATTTTTTTACTCCATTTCTACTTAAAATATTTATAGTACTGTACAGATTATGAGAGTATTTCATAACTGAAGTATTTCCTTATACTTGAATGTAAAATCAAATAAAAGCAAAATTATGCAAACAGTATTAGCTAGATGAAAATATTAGAGCTCAAATGAGATTAGTCCCTTGGATTTTACAAAGGAAATTTAAGCTGCGGGGTGAGTTCTGTGAATTGTTGATTTGATCTATATGATAGTATGTACAAGTTTTCACTGGTGGCTCTTCTCCTCCTTAGAGTGCTAGAGTCTGCACACGAGGTTAAATCAACTGACCTCCCCTTTCTAGCTTCCTTTAGGCAATTTTACCTTCAGCAATCTTCTATTTAACCTGCAATGTATTTTTCAGAATCTGTTTAACCTTCTACACTTTTAGTACAGCCTTCAGGGAAGTTTTGACAGGATTTTGTTTGCCTGTTTTGTGTTGTCATTGTTTTAATTTATTGTATTTTTCAGTGTATTTTTTTTACTATTTTTTTTTTTTTTTTTTTTTTGGTTTTTCGAGACAGGGTTTCTCTGTGGTTTTGGAGCCTATCCTGGAACTAGCTCTTGTAGACCAGGCTGGTCTCGAACTCACAGAGATTCACCTGCCTCTGCCTCCCGAGTGCTGGGATTAAAGGCGTGTTTTTTTACTATTTTTTCGATGTAAAATGTAATTTCAAATACGAGGAGGAGAATATGTTTATGTTTGTTGGTGCACTATATATAGAGTACTGAATGGTTAGTCAGTGATATTCATTCTACTGCACTGTATTTTAAACTAAATAAACAGTTAAGGTCATGAATGAAACTAGGAAACGTAGCATCAGTCCTGTGATCCAGACTCTAGAATTGAACAATATTAATCAGTTTAAAGTGCATCCTGGGAAAAAACACTATAATTTTAAATAAATAATATGCATAATTTGAAATTTCTTCTTAGAGGAAGAAATAAATAGCCAGTTTTTATTTGAATTGAAGAGAGAAATCTTGTCCTAGGAAAATTCCCAGGAATTGACAAGGATGACCCAAGTTAAGACTCCTAGCAATAGTGGAGTAGATTCCACTGTAGTCAGATTGGTGACTATCCTAACTACCATCAAAGACCCTTCATAAAGTAATTGATAGAACCAGATGCAGAGATCCACAACCAAGCTCCAGACCAAGCTCCGGGAATCCAGTCAAAGAGAGAGAGAGAAGGGTTTACAATATAAGCAAGAGAGGTCAAGATCCTGAGAGGAAGTTTACGGAGAGAGCTGAACTAAGTCGTGGGAACATGTGAACTCTAGACCTGCAGGTGTGGAGTCTCTATGTAACTGAACTAGGCCTTCTGCATGCGGGAGAAAGTTGTGTAGCTTGATCTATCTCAGGTTATATCTAATACAAGCTTTAAAAATTGACATGCATTTGGCCTAATAGAATGTACAATTTGCCTGCAGAAAAATTGCCTCTTTGAAAAAAGGGAGTAGACTTTAAGTTTACAAACACACACACACTGTGTTTGTGTAATTGACAAGAAACATGATCATCTAATATAAATTCAAGATCTGTGGTAAGTTTATTCTTTCGCTTCTTACAAAAGCAAGAAAACAATTGATAAATATATTTATCGTAGGAACATACACCATGTAATAATATTTGCAAGAATGGAAACTTCTTGTGTTAAGTAACTCTTCAATATTGACTTTCATGAGTTTTTCTAATTTCTAACTGCTTTTGCCATGAGTAAGGAGCCTGTAGTGAAATTTTGTAAAAGCACAGCATGCAGCTGGCATTCAAAGCAAAGAAACAAAGGATTGAATTGCGCTGTGCATACTTGAATGCACAAGGCACTTACATACTTTCCTTTGAGTTTTATATTTATCTTTTTTGTTGTGTTACAATGTTAGTAAATAGGAAAATGTAATTTCTGCTTTATTGGAAAAGTGAATCCTTGAGGTAACATCCCTCCATCATCTACTCATCATGTTACTTCTCCTTTGTTTTCTTATTTGAAGATTGACAAAGCTAGAGCCTCTGGGCATTGAAGGATACACTAAAGGTTTACTCTAATATTTAACACTTTTTATTTATCCCTGCTTGCCTGAATACTATAAATCTCAATATAATATATGAAAGTTGTAATCATAATTTTCAAAATTGAAAGTGGTTTAGAAGCCAACCCCAAGGATGTGGAGAAAAAATTCTGTTGACTTATATTTTCAAAATGCTGTGCAGTTAAAAAAGAAGTAGAAAGGGTGAGAGAGAGAGTTTTCAGAAGAAATGAACCAAAAAGAAGTGAATTAAAGATACAATACTAGTACAGAAAGAAATGTTTAAGAAGAGGTAAAAATGTTAAAAGTGGAATCTCTGGTAGTATTGTTGACAGCTGTGAGAGAATTCTATTCCATTTGTATTTTCAACCAGGACACATAATCAAAGACTAAGCACTGACTACACAGCCAAGGAAATGCTAAGAACATAGTATTGTTAAAAGAACAAAACCTGAAGCATCCTAAGCATTTTGTATAGCAAATGGTTTTTATGGCTATATTTAGCAAATGGTTCGAATTGGTCAAATATTTAAATGACATTTATACAAAATTCTCTCCTGCTATCTCTCTATATATATTAATATATATATTAATATTAATATTAATCTCTTTATATATATATATATATTAGTGTACCAGAAAAGGAAGAAATCACTATGTTTGTTTGTTTTTAAGATATATTCTGAAATATTTTTTCTGTCCATTCTTTTTTCTATGTTTATTATTGTTGACAGTTTGGTCATTTGGTCAAAATCAGCATATCATACACAAATAGTGACACTCTTTCCTATTGATTTAAGTATTTTGAATTTAATGTATTTATTTTATAACTGAAATTGGTTAATTAGATTTTGCTATACTTACAACATAGTAGTATGCTTTAAAGTATATTGACTCACAGAAAAATTAACAGCTGTAAATTTGTCTTTTGAAAGATTCTTGGCTATGATCTTGTTAGCTAGGGGAAGGTTTACATTTATAAATACAACAGTCCATTTCTTTTAAATAAAGCATAGCATATAAATTTTAAAAACTATCAGAGGGTTAGGACTGAGTTATGATTATATGTATTTGTGAAGCTAATAATAAGTGATAACATATTTCTTTGAAAGTACATAATATTTGTACAGTACACCTCATCATGAAGAGTAAATTGCTGTTCTGCACTCTGGGGAAAGTAGCAGATTGTTATGGCTATTGTTCATTTAATATGTACTGCAGTGTGTTTTCCCTAAAGAAGTGTTCTATGATTTTTTTTATTTTACACACACAACATATATATCATATATATGTTATGTTAAATGTGCATATTCATTCTTAAATTTTCAAGAGAAACCTAGGGTAGTAGAAATGTGAAAACATTAGCAAACAGATTATAATATTTTTACTTTTAAAAGAAATTACTTCTGTGTTAGAAAATTTTCAACTTCAATTACCTGAAATTTCAAAATATATTACACTTGAAAGATTCAATGATCATATTTCTATTCTTATATATTCTTACATATGTTAAGAAAATAACAAGGTCCCTAGTATCTCGAATGTCCATTACATGTATTAAGCTTGCCCATATCTGAGTGTGTTTTGATTATATCTTGCACTGTATACCTACTAGGCTACTTGAAGTAGCAAAGTTCAATCATTTTAGTCACAGTGTATAAAGGGATGCACAGTAACATGCCACGGATCCATGTTGTAGTAAATTGGCGTAAAGCACTGAGCAAAGCAATGAGGTGCCTTTATGAAGTCTGTGTTCTCTCTGTAACTCAGCTTCATTTGTCATTCTGCCAGAACATCTGAGTTCCTTAACCATAATGAGAGTATGTAACATCCACATTTTCCGTTCATATGTTAAGGCTATAAAATTCCAATTGTATCATAAGATGAAAATTAAACAACTTTAAAAGTACATGAATTTTTAATATATAAATCTCCTCATTTTTCCAGGAGACAGCAAAGTGAGTATTTGAGGAAGATCTAAGTCATATCCTGGTGTTTCTTAGGCATTTTGTCATGCAATTCTTGCTGAATGTCAGAACACAGATATAAAACCATATGTGGTCAGTGTATCTGAATCTGAATATGGCCTTCTGCTTTGCCTGTTTGCCTCCCTAGATAAAATTTAAAGTATGTGCTAGACAATGGAGTCTGTCCTAAAAAGAACATTTAGTGAAAGAGCTACTTTGTAATACTATTTTTTTTACTTTCTTTTTAGAAATTTTCTTTTTTTAAATTAAATTTTATTGAACTCTACAGTTTTCTCTGCTCTCTTCACTGCAACTCACCCTACCAAGGTCTCCATGCTCCCAATTTACTAAGGAGATCTTGTCTTTTTCTACTTCTTTTTCCCATGTACATTAGATCTATGTAAGTCTCTCTTGGCATCCTAGTTGCTGTCTAAGTTCCCTGGGGTTGTGGTTTGTAGGCTGGTTTTCTTTACTTTCTGCTTAAAAACCACCTATGAGTGAGTACATGTGATAAATGTCTTTCTTTGTCTGGGTTACCTCAATATTTACTATATGTTTTCTGACATCTACTTAAACTTACACGTTTTTCCAGTCATGTCTTTCTGAACTCAGGCAAACTTCTTGGAGTATTGCTTTCTTTGTTTAATTTGTATATAAAAGTATACTGAAACTGCAGTAAGGTTGTTTATAACATTGAACTGTAGTCTACTCCATTCATCAAGGTCCTCAAGTCCCTTGTCCAGCGGACAAGACCTGCTCAGGATGGTTGAACAGTCAACAGCTTTCATAGAGAAACTAAAGGAGAAACTCTAGTGGATCCTAGACAAAGTAACACAACATTAAATAATGAAAGTGTGATTTTGATACTGAAAAAAATTATCCTATTGAATTGTCCAATTTTACTTTCCCATGTGATCTGATGGAAAAATAATAATTGATTACATAAAATATTTTAGATATTTAGGCACTACCACCATTGAATCATGACCCTAATATAAAGTAGCATATAATGTATATTTTTATTTCTACCATAGCAAAACATTGATGATTTTAGAAATGATAATGTTCTGTCTTGGGGACTGTAACTTCCAGTTTGCTGGTAAGACATCTCTTGAGAACACTTTAAAAAATATATTGTATTTCACAGTACACAACATCTTTTAATACATTTTCAAAATGACATGATGCTCAATTTCAGAATAAATTTTATATAAAAGAATGTACTTTCAAGAGAATATGTTTTTGAAAATATGTTTTGACATGTACTTCTACCATAAACTTGCCTAAGGCAAGTAATTTTATGTATCATGGCTTCAATTTCTGTGTATGTAGTATAAAAGTGATTCAACCCCAGGGTCCCAACCAATTCTACCATTTAATGATATAGGGATTGACAGGACATGGATAAAGTGCAGAACTGAAGAAACAGAGAAATAATAAAGATAAAATATTGATGCGATTTAGCAGAATTTCTTTGTACATATTTCTTTATGTTTTTATATATATGTATCGATGAATTTTACTTGAAAATTAAACACAATGTTTCAAAGCTGTTATCTCCTGTATGTATTCAAAGACAAAATTAGCTATTTATGTCCTTTTAATCTCCTAAAATCACTAGTTTATTGTACATGTTCCATAATATTGGTAGAACAATGTTTTAGTGTTTCTATTGCTATCTTCTTTCAGCACAACAGTATTTGCTTTTCCCTTATCTCTGGACTATCTAGTCTCAGGTTGTTGACTGTCCAAGTAGAGCTGTGGATGGGTTTCATCTCATGGTGTGTGTTAAATACAAGCAGATGTTGGTCAGTTAGTCCCTTAAGCTTTATGCAGTTACTGTACTCATTATTTTGCATTAGATCACCATCGGAAATGGAATGATTGTACCTGGATTGCTGTTTTCCTTTCTCTTTGTTAGCAGGCAGAGTCCCTTCCAGTAACATGAAAACTAGATAATATAAATGAAGTTTCTATGTAGGCAACTTCTCTATTTCTCTGTGTTTAATGAGTAGTGGGGTAGGATTTCCTTCTGTTTATGTGTTGCTTTCATAGGATAATGAATAAAGAAACTGCCTTGGCCTAGTTGGTAGGGCAGAACTTAGGTAGGCAAAGAAGACAGAACTGAATTCTGGAAGGAAGAAAGCAGAGTCAGAGAGAACCGCCATGGAGTTGCCAGGTCAGACATGCTGAATCTTTCCTGGTAAGCCACGACCTTGTGGTGATATACAGATTATTATAAATGGGTTAAATCAAGATGTGAGAGTTAGCCAATTAGAGGCTAGAGATAATGGGCCAGGCAGTGATTTAATTAATACAATTTCTGTGTGGTTATTTTGGGTGTAAGCTAGCGGGGTGACCAGGACAAACAAAGGGCCAGCCTCTGATGGGGGAGAGTCTTCTGTTTTGTGTTAATTTCATTGGTTAACTAATAAAGAAAACTGCTTGGCCTGATAGGACAGAAAATTAGGTAGGCGGAGTAGACAGAACAGAATGCTGGGAGAAAGAAGCCAAGTCAGTGAGTCGCCATGATTCTCCCACTCCAGACAGACGCAGGTTAAGATCTTCCCTGGTAAGCCAGCTCATGGTGTTACACAGAATATTAGAAATGGGTTAGATCAATATGTAAGAGCTAGCCAATATGAGGCTAAAACTAATGGGCCAGGCAGTGTTTAAAAGAATACAGTTTCCGTGTAATTACTTCAGGTAAAGCTAGCCTGGTGGTGGGACGCCGCTCCTACTACTACAAGCCTCCTCATGCAACAGAGTAGCTCTGTAAAGCAAAGGACATAGCCAATAAGACAAAAAAGGCAGCCTACTGAATGGGAAAAGATCCTCACCAGCCCCATATCAGACAGAAGTTTTATCTCTATAAAGAACTCAAGAAACTAGACATCAAAATACCATATAATTAATACTAATTAATAAGGGGGTTACATATCTAAATAAAGAATTCTCAATAGTAGAATCTCAAATGGCTGATACTTAAAGAAATGGTCATCATCTTTATTCAGCAGAGAAATATAAATCAAAATGACTCATAGATACCATTAAACCTGTCAGAATGTCCAGTATCAAAAACACTAACGACAAGGTATTGCTCACCATGCATAATACTTCTGACAGTGTTTTTGATAGATATGTTTGGGAAAATATTCTAACCTATGCAGATATTTGGTAATTTACTTAGCACATATCTGTTTTTGATTGTGGTTTCAAGACTAGAGCCACAGGAAATGTACTATTTTTATTTAGAATTTCATTTTCATTTCTGTTGCCTAAACCAGCAACACTGAAAGTTACAAACTTTAAAGTAGACCCTTATTTAAGTACGCCCAGAGCTGTGAATTAATTATGGCCTAAATAAGTTATTAGGACAATATTGTCATGGATACATTATTTATAGACAGATTTTGGGAAATTTGTAATGGCAAAAGTACTGGAGTGACATTTCCAAAGACATTAACATGAAAATGAGGAGAATTTGAAGAGAAAAAAATTATTCAACATGCAGCTTCTTACTAAGATTATCTTCAATAATGTATAGTGCAACTATGCTTTTTATTTCTAATATACACATGTAAAATTCATAGGCTAGCTCTGAAGCTTGCTTCAAATTAAGTTTGCATGTATAAATGAAAAAATAGACACTCAGTGACAGCAGAATTTATATGATAACAAAATTATATTCAGACATTGTCACACATGAAAAATAAATATAAGAAGAACAAAATATTCTTTAAAGTAAATATAGACTGTTTATTCTTTTTAAATAAATTTAGTGATTACTGTCATGATATGAATATTTTGTATATTAGACAGACCAATATAATGGAATTGAATTTTAGGTGGTATGTACCTTTAAAAAAATAAATAACAAAGAAGTGATCACATTATACTCAGTGAAGCTTGTTATTGAATCCAGAATAGCAACTTTCTTGCTTATTTATGTTTTCAAAGCAATAACATTATGTTATTTTATAAGATGATCTTACAGAAATTGGCCCCTGACAAAACTTGAACAGAAATAATCAGTGAAATAATTCAGAAACAGCCATAGCTAATGCTACAAGCACAGAAAACAAAAAATTCAAGTAGTCTAGGTGAATTCTCTTCACATGCATTATGTATTAAGTTTCAAATCTTAGATTATCAAGACAAAAGATTAGAAAATATATTATGTATGCTTTTGTGTGCTAAGAAATAAAATTTAATCACAGTTCTAATAGGTCACATATCACTCAACCATGAACGAAAATACAGTAGAAGTTTTGTGAATGTATATGATAATATAATTTATGTACTACAGAATTCTAGACATTGTCCACTAATCATGAAATACATAATAAAACCAAGAAATATTTAAATTTTAGGTAATATTTCAGATTTGGAAATTCAAAATTGTTTAATGTTTTCAAGAAGTTAAAGTATGTTTTACTTTCTTAATATTTGTATAATAATTTTGACCTAAAATATCCATAAATTTTTATGGGAAATGCAGTCTATTTTATTTTATATTTTTGGAACTTGAATCTTGGGAACTTAAAAATATTTTAGACTTCTGTGTGACTTTTTAGTACCATTCTTTTTTGCTGTTGTTATAATGTCAGAAGACATAAATAAAATTTAAGGAAACATTGCTGCATTTTGATTAAATGGTATTGCCTCTTTCAATTTCCTTAAGAAAATCTTGTTTACCTTCAGCCATTGCATTGCTTATGTCTATTACATACCAGCAGCAATCTGAGAAAGTCCTCTTCTAAGCCATTCATAGGATTTCATTTTGTAAGCAAATATTGTTTGATTTTATTGGCACAGTTCTGAATCCTGCTGAAGTGACACAGAATTAAGATATTTGATTATCATTTTTAAAAGGGATATAGTGGATGATTGAGAATGAGTTTCCTTTAAACATGGAGAGTGAATTAATGGATCAGAAGAAGGAGGTGTGAAACCCTGTGTCCTTGTGAACATCATGTCCCAATTGCTTCCTACTTGCAACTTCTAATATAATCTACCTATCTTCTAAGAATTTTAGAATCACAAAATCCAAAGAGAACTCATTGTCATATGATTATTATCAATATTCCTAATATAAAGCCTTCCAACGATAACTTTCACCACTCAGAATTTGGATAACCAGAGTTGTTTTTAATAAAGGAAATGGCAAAAACGATTACCAAGTAGAAACATTTTATTTCATGTATGTCAACGCTAGACTTTCTAATGACTCTAATTTAGCAAAAATAGTTTATTTTATACTTTAGTAAAATATATAACATTAATAACTGTTGGGAATTTATACATTTTTAAAATATTGCAACACGTTTTTAATTTTACTTACCAAGTATGCTCACAAGGGCAAATATAATTGAATTAATCTCTACCAATGTTTGCCATTCTAGATAACAGCTAGAGACACGGTATTTCCAAATGAAACAATTAATCCAATTGACAATTTTAAAAATGATAATTTAAGAAATAGACCTATAAATCTTTGAAGATGTGTCTAGATGATACTTAGTTAAAAAGTAGAATTTTAATATATTCTGCTTGAAAAGAACTAAAATAAAATTAAGTCCCTCAATTTATGAAGAGACATAGGTGCTTTGTTTAATGTCTAATAATGGAGAAGGTTTTCCACTACTAGGTACCTTGACAATGATTTGCCT
This sequence comes from Chionomys nivalis, assembly GCF_950005125.1. NCBI lineage: Eukaryota > Metazoa > Chordata > Mammalia > Rodentia > Cricetidae > Chionomys > Chionomys nivalis. Next base: position 26,643,809 of record NC_080097.1, on the reverse strand, counting down.
CTTCATCCATGTCTACATTTATGGTTCTTAAAGCAAGCACTATTTCATTTATTTTTTCTCAGTTCTCATAGTTAATTTTAGGATATATTATCTTGAAAAGGTTTATATGCAATTACATTTTGAAGCTAGGATTTGTCTCCAAAATATGAAAAATCACTTTCAAGAAAACATATGCATGCAGTACTTTAGGCTCTGTGATGGGAAAGTTGATTACCAATTTATAGCACATTCTTTACCAACTCTAAAGGTATAGGCAGCTGGGTGGAGACTGACTCTCTGTTCATTTTTGTTACTAACATGATATACCAATTAATACTGCTGTTTGTATCCTACAAGCATTTTTAGGTATATGTTTCAGACTCTGGCTTAAGAAAGTAAAGGATCAAAAGTTTTCTAGCTTGCCCTTTTCCCTACAAGATACCCTATTGATCAGTATTCATACAGTGCTAGACATAGACACAAGATAAAGACCAGAGCAAGTGGCTCAAAAGAGAAATGGCCAAGGGAGACATCTTTGTAAATGCAGTAACTTTCAAAGTCACTGTTAAATAAAAAATTAATTTTGTACCTTGGATCTTTCAAAGCAATGAAAAAAATGACAGTTGCACGCTGTTTATATTGAAGAGGATAATAAATCTGTAAGTTATGACTCAGAATTAAATGTATGGTATTCAATGAATGAGTAAAAATCATGGGAAAACTAATTAAACCTAACAAAACCTGAAAAATACATTAAAATCAAAATTAATTGACTCAACATGCTTCAACAATAGTTATTCTACCTTTCTTTCAATTATATAAAGAAATCAAACTTGACTTAATTCAGAAATAAAAATGATCAACAAAGGGTATGTGGATTTCAGGAAAATCCTGAAATGAGATAATCTATTTTAATAACTTACTGTGGAAATTATTTGAACATGACATAATAATTTCTTTCCATCAGTTCTAAAATGATCAACTATAATTTAAGACACTCATTGCTTTCTGATTAATTATTAATCACAGGGTAGAGCTATTGCTGCTCCTGAGACTAAAACATGACTGTGTATGCAGCATTATATTTCTTCTGAATAAGAACAGACAGCAAATGTAATTCTGCTGTGTGCTTTCTTTACTTCTCCTGAATATGGACTGATAGGTAATTTTATTGAGACAGCACCAATTAAGCAGAGAAAGTAAATGAAGTATGTTAATATGTAATAATACTAAACTACCACTTGGTGGTAGAAGATTCACTTTCCACAACATTTCACTAATTGTCAAAATTAACTGCTTTGTTGCACTTCTATGACTTTCAAATCTCCTTTAAGATACTATATTATTGCTACTGTTCATTAATTGTGAAGAAACTCTCAGAAGGGAAATTAAAGTTTAACCTACACATCAACAAAAGTCATATTCAACTATTAGATGTATATTTTAACTTGTTTGAAACTTTTCCTTCCTCATCAAAAAGGTGCTTTATCTTTAGTGATAAATGTGACTTCTATGACTTTCAAATCTCCTTTAAGATACTATATTATTGCTACTGTTCATTAATTGTGAAGAAACTCTCAGAAGGGAAATTAAAGTTTAACCTACACATCAACAAAAGTCATATTCAACTATTAGATGTATATTTTAACTTGTTTGAAACTTTTCCTTCCTCATCAAAAAGGTGCTTTATCTTTAGTGATAAATGTGAAGTCTCACATGCTACACAAAACTATGTTATGCATTGGACTGTCATAGAAAATATTTTATATGTCATTATAATTTCATAACTCATAATTTTGAGCTCTAAAATTATTTAAATTTTAAAAAATCTCTTCCTTACTTTTCACTTATAATATTAATATATATGAAAAATAACTTTAACAATAAAAGTTGTATAATACAATTTTAGCTTTTTATTATTTTTCCATGTACATATGTGCAATCCAAAGAAATTTACATTTATAAAGGAAAGAAATACAAAGATCCAATGATTTATCTATTATTTCTTATATTTTTATATTATATTGTTAAAATGATTGACATCTATATTATTTAGTGTTTAAATAAAAATATTAAAAAGACATTACAAAGTTATAATGAAAATGCTATATATTTCACTTCGACCACCCTGAGATTTAAAAATATCTACAACACACAAATAAAATTCAGCATCAAAACTTCTGAATAATTGTATTTTGGAAATAGTATTTTATTTATGCAAACTTCTTTAAATTTTTTCTTAATAACTTCATGTAAATGAATATTTTACATAAGTTTTAACAAAATATATCTATGTAACTTAGAAAATTTAATACTTTATTCTTATTTGTTGAGAAGATAATGGCCCTTAGAAGTTTTATTTAACTGCTTGTTCTAATTTTGGTAAAATATTGAGAGTTCTTGAACTTTATTATGTGCAGCAAGGTTAGAAAAAATAAGTTGCTAGAGATATATCCTTGATGATATCTTCTCTGTGCTCACTTATAGTTTTCTCTCTGCTTCCTGGGTTCAAATGAGCTTCTCTCTCTATCTCTTCTGGTGCTATGTACTAAACCCTCTGAAAATGAGAGAAAATATAAATTATTCCATCAATCTGTAATTTGTAAAGTTATTTTATATTCTGAACTTTGTTATTTTAACTTATAATAATACAGAAATATCCTATCTAAGTTTTTAAAAACACAAATACACAAAGTTCTAATTGGTATTTGAGGTGTAGTAGTAAATCTGTACCACATTGCTTAAATGTGAAGGACTTTGATTGGGAGAATACGCTATAGACTTCTTATACTGTGGTGATAAGAATATCCATAAAAGGTCAAAGTAAGCTGCAATGAGTTATGTATGAATTTAAACATGTGTGAAGATTTGGTAGAAAAAGATGTCTTAAATGCTGAAGAAGCCTTCAACAAAATACAACATCACTTCTTGATAAAGGTCCTGGACAGAATAGGAATGCAGGGAACATACCTATTCATTGAAAAAGGTAATATACAGCAAAACAACAGTCAACATCAAACTGAAGAGAAACTCAAAGCAATCCAACTGAAATCATGAACAAGACAAGTTTGTTCTGTCTCTCCATATCTATACAACATAATTCTTGAGGTTCTAGATAGAGCAATAAGACAACAAATGGAGATCAAGAGGATACAAATCAGAAAAGAAGTCAAACTCTCATTATTTGCTGATAATATGATACCGTAGATAAGTGACCATAAAAAATATGCCTAAGAACTTCTGCACCTCATAAACACCTTCAGCAATGTTGCAAGATAAAATATTAACTCAAAAAAAAAATAGTACCCCTCCTTAACACAGATAATAGATGGGTTAAGAAAGGAATCGGAGAAACATCGCTATTCAATACAGCTACAAACCACATAGAATATCACAGAACCTATGTGTAAATGTACATACATGTAATACCAGTATCTTTGAGATTGCAACAAATACCTTTAATCCCAGGACTTGGGAGGCAGGCAGATCTCTCTGAGTTTGTGGCCGACCTTTTCTACAGACTGAATTCTAGGACTGTGGGAGCTGTGACACATAGAAATTGTTTAAAAGACTAAAAGAGTGAGATCAAGAGAGAGAGGGAGACTGTGGTAAAGAGCTAGCAAGCCTGAGACCAACCTAGGCTACACAGCAAAACACTACAGAAAAACCCCACAAAACAAATTTGAATAAAACAAAAATGCACACCAAGAGAAAAGCAGGGGAGTGATTTTGAATATATTGTGATTGAACTATTCAATTCATTTAATTTCCTAAATGAATGTGTAAATGTGTACAACTTCATTTTCAAAACTATTTTCTTTTGAAAAATCATAAAATACTGAATTAGCATAAAAATATTAGGTAGTATTATCTACCTGGGAAATATCACCAAAGTACTTTGTTTTCCAGTTTTTCAACACCTCCATTGTTCATCTGTGAGATGCTACAGAAAATATGTTAAAACATTCCCTGTGTTAACAAAGTGAAATTACTTTGGCTTTTTGGAAAGTCAAAATAATATGAACATATTGTGAAATAAACTGAAAATTTGTCATTAATGTTAAAATCTTGAATAAAAAGCAAAAGCTATTCTGGGTGTGTATACCACTCTCTTTCGTGTAATAATTCAGAGTATGAGCACAGGGTGGTCATGTCCTATGTGTTCCTGGTACTGGTAGTAGTTGTTTCTTTTTTAAATCCTCTTTGGTGAACTCTGGCAATAAAAGAAGGGAGATACATGAACCTACAAGAAACAATGGGTGTTGGAATGTAAAACGCCTCTAGATGCTTAATTTATCATAACTTGAGGCTTTGGGAACCCAGAATATTCTGCTTTTTTGTACTTCTTCCTAAGTCTACAAAGAGCTTTGTTTATGTCTATGAGTCTCTGTGTGTGTGTATGTATGTGTGTGTGTGTATGTGTGTGTGTGTACATGTGAATGTGGGCATGTGTAATTTATTTATTTTTTCTTCATTTCTGAGGAATTAGTGCATCCTACACTTAAAAGACTGAGTTTGTGCTAAGATGTTTGTGCTAAAATGAATCTGAGCTTACAGTGTATTTTGTCACAAAAGAGAAGATACTGAATATTTATAAAAAATGAAAACAATCCTCAATAAGCAGGATAAAAGAATTGGTTATAAAAACCAAATTGTTTATAACACTGGCCACCATGTGTTAGGTGATACTGAAGAATCCCGAGAGTTCAAACTATTCTTCAAAGATTATTCTGAAGAGGTTTTTGTCAATGTGCATGAAATTGAACAGGAGAGTTTTCAGTTCATTTTCTTTGCCATATGCACTCACTAGTGAGGTGGTGGTTATTAAAGTAATGTCTTACAGTGAGAAGCAAATCTTTGAGAAAGAACGAGTTACACTTTTATTTTATCTCATTTTTGTTAGTTCTTTGACAATTTCATGGTCTTGACCTTTTTGCTCATATTCTTACTTCTCCCACTCTTCGATTGGACTTTTGGAGGTCAGTGCTGTGTTGTGAGTCTCTGCTTCTGTTCCCCTGTAGTGTCTATGGTGACATTTAAGATAGTCATCAATCTGACTTCAGGCCAAGGTCAGTTCAGGCACCCACTTCACTATTGCCTAGGGTCTTAGTTAGGGTCATCCTTGTGCTTGTTTTGTGAGTACACTGTATTTTTATTCTAGCTTGAGGGAATCTGGCATTTTCTTCTGACTTCCACAGGGATCTGCACATTGGTATACATACTGATCTTCAAGGGACAGACATACAAATAATTAAAAATTAAATAAATTTTTAAAAGGAATATAAAACATATATAGCTCTTGAAGTATTGGAGTAGCAAAATATGACCTCTAAAGCTGCCCAATACAACTTTTCATGACAAATTTATTTTGAAATATGCATTCCATTCATAAAGTGATAAAGTTCCAAGAAATAAATAAAGACAGACATTTTAAAATTATACTATACTTCTCTATGGAGACTCCGAAAGCCAGAAGGAGTTAGACAGATATGCTGCAGACATTTAATGAATTACGTATTTTGAAGTGTGTTCCATCTCTAGAATGGAACCAACTTGACCACATCTGTCTTTGAAAATGAGAGAAAATAATGTAAAGCCTTTAATAAGCTGATAGTTTTGTCTCTAAAAGGGAGAAGGTCATGCAGTGCATCGGTACAATCCTTTTTTGTGTACTTATTTTATTTCTTTTGTTTGATATGTTTGTGTGATTTACCTAAATGGATTTCTGTGTACCAGATTCATGCTAAACATCCCTATCATTAATAAATTTGATTTATCTTAAAGAGCAAAAACTTCAAACTGTGCCTGTCACACTGTAAACATTGATGTCAAAATCAACAGAAGCGAAATATTCAGTGACTTGATATATAATCAGTAGAACCAAAACTTTGGATCAAGGAAAAGAACAATTAAATGACAATTAGGAAGAATTATCAAAAGACTTAAATTAACATTGGAATCAGAAACGTTTGGAAAAGATTTTACACCTTCCTAGAATACAAAACTAGAAATAATCTTTAAGAATGACAATTCATAACTTTGGCAGAGGTAAGGAATGAGTCATAGTGATGAAATATATTATGTGACTTGTCTCCAGTGAAAGCCTTTTCCCCAGAAGAAAAGACCGTAGCAGAATTTACTTCTTTTTGGAAAAAGTACACTTTTCTCAGTCTCTGCCCTGTAGAGAACTCCTCTTATCTAAGTAGGAGAAAAATGCCGAGAAATACTTGTGAACATTGCATCTCAGGGACTCTGAAGACTGAGATTTAATCGTAAGATTACAGAATACTTCCTCCCACATGGATCTTACCAACAGAGAAACAAGTCTCAAGTAATAATAGTGGTTTACGAGAGAAAAAGCTGCCATTCTCAGAGGTGTACTTAAGGAAACCCAGAATCGATAGGAGAGATTAAAACAAGGACACTAGAGAAAATGTGAAGCCTCTGGCACCCACAGACAAAACAAACTAAACATTCCCAAACCCCAGTCAGATTAATATGAAACCTACTACTAAAACACTATTTTCCTCCAATGTTATGACTCTCTTAACAGCACCTAATTGTAAGAACATTTTAAAATCACACAAACACACACATACATACACATACACATATACACACTAATACACACAAAGAGAAAGAAAAAATAGATGAGAAGCTAATCTAAATAACAGACATGAAATAATTCAGAATTTTATTTATAAGTTAAAACATTAATAATGGGGAATTTAGCTTGTGCAAACACATAAGAGAAGCAGAGATGAAAACTTGCAAAAAGAATCAAATGAAGTGCTAATATCTCATTTAAAGAATATATTTTATAACTCTAGCAGCAGACTGGATCAGCAGGTAAAAGAAATAGTGCTGCTGTCTGTGAAGACCCTGTGTATTTGGAAGCCAGATGACAGGCTAAAAACATCCAATAAAATCACAAACAAAAAATTTTTAAATTTCCTAGTTCAGATTCATGAAAATAAATGTAAATGGTTTAAACTGCAAAAATACTACAAGTAACTGAAGTTAGATACCCCAGTAAATATACTAGAAAATGCACATGTAGATACAGAATTTTCCAAAATTAAAATGAGAATATAAAAATGCATACACAGTCAAAAATCCGAATAAATAAAATATTTTCAATAAATAATAACCCAAAGAATTCAAATATGTTGAAATATGTAGACCAAATATTTTTTTTGTTTAATTTAACTGAATTAGCAGAGGCTATAGGAAAGGTATGCAAATAATGATCATCATCATGATACTCAAAATACCTTTTAGATTTATTTTATTTTTTTCCTTTATTTATTTTTTTATTCAAAATTTCTGCCTCCTCTCCGCCTCCCTTTTTCCTCCCCCTCCCCTCACTCCCCATGCCCCCTTCCCCTCCCCCTCCCTCTCCAGTCCTAAGGGCAGTCAGGGTTCCCTGCCCTGTGGGAGGTCCAAGGTCCTCTGCTCTCTATCCAGGTCTAGGAAGGTGAGCATCCAAACAGGCAAGGCTCCCACAAAGCCAGTACATGCAGCAGGATCAAAACCCAGTGCCATTGTCCTTGGCTTCTCAGCAGCCCTCACTGTCCACCATGTTCAGAGAGTCCGGTTTCATCCCATGCTTTTTCAGTCCCAGTCCTGCTGGCCTTGGTGAGCTCCCAATAGATCAGCCCCACTGTCTCAGTGGGTGGGTGCACCCCTCACGGTCCTGACTTCCTTGCTCATGGTCTCCCTCCTTCTGCTCCTCATTTGGACCTTGGGAGCTCAGTCCAGTGCTCCAACGTGGGTCTCCGTCTCTATCTCCATCCATCGCCAGATGAAGGTTCTGTGGTGATATGCAAGATATTCATCAGTATGGCTATAGGATCGGGCCATTTCAGGCTCTCTCTCCTCAGCTGCCCAAGGATCTAGCTGGGGAGATTTATTTTTATTTTCATGTGTGTGAGTGTTTTGGTTCTATTTATGTAAACCATGTGTATATGTGATGTTTGTAGATCAGAAGAGAGAGTCAGGTACACAGGAACTGGGGTCACTGAAGGTTGTGAGTGCTGGAAAACTCACTTGGGTCCTCTGCTAGGGGAAGAAGTACTCATAACTACTGAGCTATCCTATGGTCAAAAACTACTTTGAATATGCCATTCAGTAATCATAAAATTATTTGAGGAAGTAAAAAATTAATCAGATGTAAAAATGATAGCACAATTTAAGTAGGACAATGCAAAACACATAGCTGAGTAATAACAAGGTTAAAACAAGGGAAGAATGTCAACCTAAACACAATAGGTAATGTGTCAGTCTACAATGTGAAAAGAAAACTAAACAAACCAATGTTACATAAGAATTCAGAGAAAATATCTATCAGTATATGTGCATGTACTCATATATATGGAAATGAAATAAACAATCATTAGATGAAAAATCTAACCAAACAATTAACAACAAATAAGAAGTTCAAGGAATGATTCAATCTGAAGAAAAATATCATCGGAAGAAGAGCAAGGATAGGAGGTATTAAACAGGAAGCATATTTTTTTTCTCTGTAAGAGCATCAGTGCTTTATTACTGATCTTTATTGAGCTCTACATTCAAAAAAACCTCATAATTGAATTCTGGCCAAATGTAATTATATAATGTGTGTACAACCAATAAATAAATAAACTGAAATAAAGTATATTCATGTAAGTTTACTATATAAGAAACAATTATTTATACAAGACTAAAATACAATCATGTTTTAAAATCATATTATTTATTCTATAACAATCAAAAAATCCAAGCATTAAGACTAATATATGAAGAGCGGTCCAGAATCTCTGCCCTGCATGAAGTCCAAGGTCCTCCCACTTCTATCCAGGTCCAGGAGCGTGAGCATCCAAACAGGCTAGGCTCCCACAAAGCCAGTTCATGCAGTAGGATCGAAACCTAGTTCCATTGTCCTTGGTTTCTCATCAGCCTTCATTGTCCATCCTGTTCAGAGAGTCCAGTTTCATCCAGAGGGAGGGGGAATGGAGTGGGGGGAGGGGGAGAGTAGTGGGGGGGAGAGGAGTGGGAGTAGGGAGAGAGGAGTGGGAGGAGGGGGAGGGAAATGGGAAACAGGGAGGAGGCAGAAATCTTTTTCAACAAAATAAATAAATAATTAAATAGATAAATTGAAAAAAAAATAATATATGTACAAATATGACAAAAACAGTGAAAAGAATCAGGAAAGGGATGAAAGGACAGTGAGCTAGTAAATTCTGAATATTGAATTTGTAAAGTCTTTTTTAAATAATATCTGTTTGTTGAAGGATAGAAAAGATAACAAGACAAATTTAGCTAAGCAAACACAGTGACATTAATTCTAAATATATAAATGTCAGATTAAAAAAATCATTCGTTGTGTAACTCATGACTGCCTATAAGAGCTGATAAACACAAAAAGAGAATGGTGAGAAGAAAAAGGGTTTATGATACATACTTATACACTGAGAAGACAACCTCAGTACATATTAATTCTTTATATTTTTATTACAATGGAGTAGAATTTACAAGAAGTCATTATGATGAACAGATCTAATAATTTATTTCTCTTCACTATCTCAGGTTTCTTCTTATTTTATTCACTTTTGATATTTATATACCCTGCATTGTTTTATTTTAAAATTTGATTTTATCTTATTATTTATACCTTATAAGAGTAACTGATGCATATGGTGTGTTTCAAAATAGGTATTTGGGATTATTCTATATGTTTGATAAAATTAGGAGGTCAGTAGGAAAATCTAAAAGTTCAGATGTCAAGAGTAGTTACAATTTGGTGGCATAAGTTTCAAAAATTTATGTGATAACCACATCCCACAAGTCAATTATATCTTGTGAATTTGGTTCAATATTCAAATTCTCTGATGAATTCTTGACACCTTTCCCTAGCAATCTAATATTAGACAATCTATTATTTTTTACATTCACTTAAAAATTAGATTTATTCGTTTAATTTTATGTGTACAATATTTTTGCCTGAATATTATGAGCACCACAGGTCTTCTTGGTGCCTTTAATATTTAAAAATAAAACTGTAGTTTTATCTATCTATCTATCTATCTATCTATCTATCTATCTGTCATCTATCTATTTAATTATTTTACTCCTCTCTTTTTGCTCTTTACTCTTTGAGAGCCTACTAAGAGCTCTCAAATGAATCACACGCAGAGTCCTATTCTTTCTTATATATTCCCAGACCTACTTTGGTTTTTTCTAGCTAGTTTTTCTTATCTTAAATTATCTACCTTTTGCCTCCTGATTTTCTCTACTTTTTAAATATCTTTTCTTACTTCTCTCTTTGTGTTTAACTGGGTGGCTAGCCCCTGATGTCATCCTCCTTTTGTTCTATCTTGCTCTTTCTTCCTCTTTCTGTTTATTCTCTCTACCTGCAAGCTCCACTTACCTTTTTTTCTGCCTGACTATAGGTCATTCAGTTCTTTATTGTGGTGGCGCAAATGAATGTAGACAGATTATATAGATATATACAGCTTTAATAAGGAAATAAACTTACAGGACCAAAGGTTCCCGCCGTGTACCGGAAAAGCGGAGCAAAAGAAAAGGGCTGCTGGGCTCACACCCGGCAGATTTATCCGTAAACATTAGCCCGAGGCGAACACGCCCCCAATGGGTGGGGCTATGTCCCTACACTTTATTATACCAATAAAGATGTTGATGTGAGATGCCCCTATGTATGCTGTGGTTACCACTGATTATAAAAGAACTGCTTTAAGCCTATAGAAGAACGGAGCTAAGTAGGAAAACTAAACTGAATGCTGAGAGAAAGAGGGTGAAGTAGGGAGAAGCAATAATAATAAATGAGTGTATAGATGTTCCTGTTGGAGACAGACGCCAGAACTTTATCTGGTAAGACACAGCCTTGTGGCAATACACAGATTAATAGAAATGGGTTAAATTAATATGTAAGAGTTAGTCAATAAGAAGAGAGAGTTAATGCCGGGCGATGGTGGCGCACGCCTTTAATCCCAGCACTCGGGAGGCAGAGGCAGGCGGATCTCTGGGAGTTCGAGACCAGCCTGGTCTACAGAGCTAGTTCCAGGACAGGCTCCAAAGCCACAGAGAAACCCTGTCTTGAAAAACCAAAAAAAAAAAAAAAAAAAAAAAAAAGAGAGAGAGAGAGTTAATGCGCCAAGCAGTGATTTAATTAATTAGTTTATCTGGTTATTTTGGGAGTCTGGGTAGCCGGGAAACGAACAAGCAGCTGCCTACTACATTAGGTATTTTAGACAGGAAAAGAATCACAGATTCACAGAGTTAAACAGTTGCAACCTAAAAGATTACAACACATCTTCGCATCATTAAAACAGATCTTCCATAGTGTAAGCAAATGTAACACATCTTAAAATAATATCCCACAACAGGGAACTACTGAAACTGGAGTTAATGATGATTATGTATTGCCATCTGTGTACTTGGGGATAAACATGGGTCCTCTGCCAAGGCAAGACATGTTCTTAACCACTACAAATCTTTGCAGCTCCTTCTCCTTGACTTTATTTGTGCTGACCATCCCTTATTTAGCCATAGCTGTAATGTTCTGGTTTTTTTTTTTTTTTTTGCAATTTGTTTGAATTGAAATAGTCTGTTTATCAATTCTCTTAGTATAATTGGCACACAGAATTAAAATATTATATGTATGTACATATGTCATATATTCCCTTTCATCAAGGGCTTAGGAAATCTATTCATCAAAACATAGAGTTTCTTCTTTCAATTGTGTTTTATAAATGCTTTCCTTTATCATAAAAAAAATTAGATCAAAGTTATTGAGTGTAGCTATGGCAACTCACCAATTTAGAAAAATGTTTTTGGAGAAAGTTTCAAAAGTGAAGATACGCTTTGATTTTATTCATCTGTTCTGTTGTGGGAGATATAGTTTAGATCTGACCTAGAATTGACTGAATAATTGGGGGTATAGAAGAACGGTTTAAAATACGTGCTTAAAAATGTGAAATGCACTGTGTTCAACCTCCAAAACCAACAAAAAAGAAAGAAAGAAATCCATTCACTGTTTGCATACTTATAAATATGGGGGCAGATAAATTATATATTAATATTGAGTTATCTCTTAAACACAGTTATATGTTATCTAAATGTTTTATTTAAAACAAGTTGGAAAATGCCATAAGAAACATGGAGTTCAGGATTGAGATAATGTCTCAATAGGTAAAACGTTTGGTATAAAAACAATAGAACCTGAGTTCAAATATTAAGATTCTACATATAGCCAAATGCTCCTCAGTAATCCAGGAGTTAATATGATGAAATGTTAGGTAGCAATATGGAATCAGGTGAATCCAGTGATTCATTATGCAATGAAGTGACAAATATCTAAGGGACCCTCTTTTTAACAATGTGGGGAACAAGGAAAAACACGGAAAATTGTTCCCTGACTTCTAAACATGCATAGTTGTATAAGATGCACACAGACATGCCTGCATACACATGACACATTTACATACACTCAAACATGAAGACAAAACATTGGTGGTGTTTCAAAAACAACAATCATTAGCAAATGAGTTATGATGTTTTCATAATAGATGGAAACACAATTCTTTCATTAAGAAATATATAATGATTGTATCATGGTATATAATAATTTTGCAGTTTGTGAGAGAGTTTAATATAAATTAGATATGGCTCTGCATCTTTTATAACTGTATCAAGAGCCAGAAGCAATCAAATATATATATGCAATATTATATAACTATAGTAACTTAATTATAGTAACTTAACTAATGTTTATGGTCATTTCAAATGTTAAAATTCATACTACACCTTCAAAATAAATCTTCTCTTAGTAGTATATTGCTAAAATATTTTGCTATTGAGTTGTTAGGTGTTAGAAACCCATTTTAAAATTGTAAAAAAAATGAAAGAACCTATTAAACTTATTATAGAGTTGTTTGTGACTTGAAATTTGGACATTATTATCAACAACAGTGTATTATAGCTGCCATTTCAGTTTATCATGCAGAAGAAATTAAAATAAATCTCAAAATTAATGATAATACTTATACATGCAAGTAAAAATTGTGTAATTTTTGTCTATTATAAACATAATTTGAAACTACTTGTATAATTCCAGCACTCATAAGTCAGAAATAGGATCACTTAAAACAGGCCAGGCCACCAATTTACATGTATATTTTTTTCACAATGGTAAGATATATATACATATATACGTATATATATACATATATACGTATATATATATCTCTTTTCAATATGCATATGTATATTGAAAAAATAATCTGCTAAATCTGTTTAATATTAATTCCATGTTTGTTTTGAGGACTGGCCATGTGGCATTTGATAACCAATTGGTATATTTTTCCCTGGGGAAGATTATTTCTCCCACTTTTAACACTATTGAGTTGCTCTAGTGCTTTTGTAATATTGAGTCTCTGGTCTTCCCCTCCCCACTTTGGCAGTTCTCTTGTTATTGTCCTTGTTCAGTTCCAACTTAGGCAGCTTTGTTAGTGAGATTTTATGCATGTAGCTTCAGATATTACTAGGAGACACAGTCTTACAGCATATTTTTTTATCCTCTAATCTTACAACCTCTCTACCCCTTCTCTATAACAAATGTTTTCTGAATCTTAAGTTTCTTCTTTTTTTTTTTTGATATATATGTTGGGACTGAGCCCCACCATTCTTCATTTTGATTGGTGCTGGTGGTCTATAATATCCACTGTGCATTGCAAAGAGATGTTTCTTTGATGAGGATTAGGGTCTACACTAGTCTGTGAGTACAAGAAAATACACTTAAAATACATTTAGTTATTGTGCTAACTTGGTAAACTTGAAGTTTATCTCTAAGATCATTGGTTTCATTATTCCTAAGAAATTTGCTGGTTAGATTTCCAGTACAAGGCACTATATGACAGGTCATACATCCAAATAGAGAGCTGTTGGTTATTGCCAATTTATGCTTCCACACTTGCACACATAGGGTAATTATGCTATGATGGTTGTTGTTATGCTTCATAGGGATCAGACCTGGGAAAACCTGTTGGTTGTTTCCCTCCGGTAGAAGTCTGCATGGCACCTTCCGGTACCATGGAATCTTGTTTTCAGAGTAGAAGCATTCAGAGCAGTTCCAGCTTAGAGGCACCTTAATGCTGTGCCTGAAGTGTGTGATATCTTCATCCCTAGAGTCTTAACTTTCTACCTATCGTGTACCAATCAAGTGTAAAACTATTTGTTTCCAGGTGACTAATGCCTGCATTTTTCTCCTTCATCCCACCCAAACCATCCCATGTATCCCTTTTGTCTTGCTCTCTATCAAATTCATGTCTTCTTTATTTTTAATTTCTTTATCTTTTTAACAAGCACTGTACACACAGACCAACAATTATTGAAATAGCCCTCTATTTATCATTTGTGTACTTTTAACCTATAGAAAAATAAAGATAGGAACCTAGATTACTACATTTATTAATATTAAATCTGAGTATTCACTTCAGTAATCACAGAAGTCATAGCTACTTATAACATCAACACAAGGATGATCTTATAGCTTCGGCCTGTTTGCGTACCTGTGTTCTCATGTACAAACCGACAAAAAGATAGACACACATACTCATGATTAAAAATTAAATAAACCGCAAAAACTACAAGCAAAATAATAATTATTATATGTTCATACATATTTTGGAATTTAGAATAAAATCTTAGTTACAAATAATAATGTTCCAGACTCATTAAGTTTAGAACAGGCCATGTAGTGGGTCCTGAATACATGACTATTGTCCTTATAATAACATGTTATAAAGTTCTATAAAAAGCACCCCATGAGGAAAAGCTTAGTGTTGCAGGAGAATTGTTTATATCGCTAATCCAATAAAGCAACCTTGAATCAAAGGATGGATTCAGTGACTGGCTGACCAGGATTACCCATAAAATTCATGGAGGACATAGATGGGGGATGTTTAAGGACACAGAGTGGAGCTGGCAATTGTGATAGACAAGAGATAAAAAGCTATGTGGCAGAGCATGGATCAATATAGATGGATTGATTTAGGTTATAAGATCAATTGGAACAGGACTAGACTATTGCCTGAGCTTTCATAAATAAGTCTTCATATAGTTTGTCGTGAGCTTTTGGGCCAAAGAAAATTTCATCTTCATCTGAAATGCAGGTCAAAATATCCAAACATAGGGCCTCAGAAATCTGATAAAAGTTCTGGATAATAAGCAAGATTTACGTTACTACTCCCGCCATTGCTTAGGCAGGCTGGTACTCATTGTACAGAGGCGTAGCTACTGGCTGCTTCCTGTGGGCTGAAGCTAGCCAACACTGCCATCTGCCAGTGCTGTGTGTTCAGCTGAGAAATACTTTGGCTGACATGGCATTTTAAGTTATTTCTTATGCAGTCAGAGAATACTGCATGTGCTCAGTAAAGACAGATCAAATGGAAAAATCTCTGAACAGGTTACCATGTGTTTAAAAATGTGCGTGGGCTCCAAGACAAAAAAGAAGTAGATATTGTCAGCCAGAGAAAAATAGTTTATAAAAAATAAAATCTTTTAAGAGTGAATAAAATGATATAAAAATGGTTAGCTACATAAAGATGAAAAATACACAGGGAGTCTGGATTCTGAATAGTGTCTTGTTGACTTTTAGTTTTTTGACTGCCAATGAGTAACTGGCAACTTCTGCGAGCCAGGGCGTTGCAAGAGTGACTGGTAAATTATGCCAGGCTAAATACTTTAAGAATAACTTATCTTTAAATTGGAAGTCAGAAAATGTACTGCTTTGGGGAAGAGTTCATGCTTTTGCTTCCACAGAAAATTAAAGACTGTGGATTAATTCGAGGTTGATAAAGATCAGGCTTGAGGGGCTGGAGAGATGGCTCAGAGGTTAAGAGCATTGCTTGCTCTTCCAAAGGTCCTGAGTTCAATTCCCAGCAACCACATGGCGGCTCACAACCATCTGTAATGAGGTCTGGCGCCCTCTTCTGGCCTTCAGACATACACACAGACAGAATATTGTATACATAATAAATAAATGTTTTTTTTAAAAAAAAAGATCAGGCTTGATTGCAGGACACCCTCTGAAAATCCTGGCTATGGACATAAAGCCAAAAAAAAAAAGCAACTAGAAAAACTATAAGATTGGTGACATGTATTTCACCTGCTCAAACATAAAACAACAACAACAAAAAACATTTTGTTTTATTGTTTCTTTGTTTGTTTAATTTTTTTTTTTTGAGACAGGGTTTTCCTTTAGCTTTGGCGACAACCTTGGAACTAGTTCTTGTTGACTAGGCTGGCCTCAAACTCCCAGAGACCTGCCTGCTTCTTCTTCCGGAGTACTAGGATTAAAGTCATGCACCACTATCATCAAGCTAAAAAAAAAAAATCTTTGATTGATTTGTTGTGTATAACATGCAGTCCAGATATGTGTTAATGTAGATGTGTATGTTAGTTTTGAAATTTTGTGTGTTTTCAGAACAAGGGGACCAGAAACCAATTAAAACATGACGCTGAGGTAATCCAGTCTCTCAGAGTGCCTTTTTTGCAGCATGCTCAGAGTTCTACATCCAGAACAGCTTCAAGACCACTAGCTAAGACAGTGAGTCTAACAGACTATTCTAACCAGGTGCAGGTATGATTTAAGATTTCCCATTTCACAGAGACTAACATCAAATGTTATAGCTTCTACTCCAGGACATGACCATTATCTCAAGTCAGTTGAAGATGCCATTGCTCCCAAACAGAAGAAAATGGTGTAGAGAACACCATACCCACATTCACAAGAGGTGGGGTGGGCAGCTTTTGATTGTTCAGTAGGTTACTAATATTTATTATCTTTGGCGGGGGGAGTTTAGCACAAATTGTTTCTGGCCCGGGTCAGAGAAAAAGCTAAGCAAAGGAAATTAGATTCGTGGATCTTGTTCTAAAAAGGAAAAGGGGGTTATAGAAATGATAGAATAAAAGGGTAGGTTATTGAATCTAATTTCAAACTAAAAATGCAACTACTAATCTCAAATATTTCACACTGATATTTACTTTTATGTAAATGAAGACTGCTTGCTGTGGCAAGGATTTAATCCCAGTACTCAGGAGGCAGAGGCAGGCAGATCTTTGTGAGTTCACAGTCATCCTCATTTACAAAAACTAGGTCCAGTACAGGTTCCAAAGCTACAGAGAAACTCTGTCTCAAAGCCAAAGAGAAAAATATAGAAAAATATAGAAAGAGAAAGAGAGAGAGAGAGAGAGAGAGAGAGAGAGAGAGAAGGCTGCTCATTCATTTCCTGATTGCCCCAAAACAAATAATCATAGAAACAATATTAATTTCAACACTGTTTGTCCTATTAGCTCAGACTTCATATTATATAACTCTTACATATTAAATTAACCCATTTCTATTAATCAGGGTATTTCCACAAGGCTGTGGCTTACTAGTAATGTTCTGGTAGCATCTTTCCCCTTTGGCAGCTACATGGTTTCTTCCTGACTCCAACTACTCTCATTCTATATCTCTGTTCAGATTTCTCTGCCCTGCCTTTCACTGAAGCAGCTTCTTTATTTACCAATGGTAATAAAACATATTCATAGCATTCAGAGTGGAATGCTACATCATCTTCATCTTCCCTTCTCTGTCTAAATAAAAAGGAAAGTTTTTAATTTTACTATAGTAAAATTACATATAAAAACAGGTATGAATCAAGAAATATAGCTATAATATTTAGTCTACTTACATTTGTCAAATAAAGGAAAATACTCTATCATCTATCCTGTCCCTGTGAGACTATAATTTTATGTCTAATTTATGCTTTATCATAACTAAGGAAAACTATAACTGTGTTTATATATCTTTAACTCTTCAAAGACACCAGAAGAATATAATATTATCTAAGGAAAGAGGAAGTGCATTGTAAGCAATTTCTAAAGTTCTAGAATTGACAGAGACATCTTGCTGCCTGGACAGTCATCTAAAGTTCTTCTATAACATTGGGGCATCCATATTTAACCTACAGACCCATGGTATCCAGCATATTTTTCCATGAGGCAGGGAATTTGAGGATCTATTGTGTCTTGTAATAGCAAAGTTTATCAGTTGCTTTTATTCTATATCCTGCAGAATGTCTGTCAGTTTCTTCTGTGAAGCAGGAACCCTGAAGGACCATCCCATCTTTTGGAAAGTTTATTTTTTTGCATATTGATACAAACTTATGGTTATTTTTATTTATGCTGTATATATACTTGTCACTTTTAAAAAAATATATATTGATGAAAATTTATGCTTTCTTATACCATATATATGCCTCCACTCTTATTTAAGGTGTTGTATCATAAGTGTTCAGTAAAAATGTATTATGAAGTTTTAGTCCTTGATAGATATTCAGGATAATAAATAAAAATGTTAGTCATCTCCGACAATCAAATTTATAGACGTGTTAACTAGGTTTTAAAGGTTAATGAGAAGCATCTTTTTAAATAAATAGATTGTCTCAAAGCACTTCAGAGGCCTACAGAACAAGGAATTTTAATGTTTTAATAACATATAGATTTTCTTGACAGTTATACATGTCTGCTCCTGAAAGCACCAGTTTACTCCAAGAGCAGATGACAGGCATTCAAAGACCTCTATATAGAGATTGCTTTTACTTCTGACAAGTTAGCCACTGGACAAAGGGGCTGCCTTTGCCCTGACTGCAGATACAATGCTGCCCAAATTGAAAAAGCAGGACACAAAGGAAGCTAACTGCCAAAATCTGCCAAGACAAGGAAGGCTAGTTATTCAATATTCATGATTCACATAAAAGTAAGTCATATATTATATGCCTGTAGGTTGAAAATTGATGCCGCATTCTAACAGAAGAAGCTTGACGTGATTGTACAGGCATCAAGATGTCTGGGTCATTTCTTATTTTTGTAAATGACTTGCTCTGTAATACCTGTTTACTTAGATAATATTACATCCATCTTGGCTCTCTGATGGGGGTGAAGACTAGATAGTTTTTCTTGATTATGATAGAACATAAATTAGTTACAAAATTTTTGACTCATTAAGGTAAGATAGATAATTAAGTTTTTTCTCTGATTTTGCCAAATACTAATGGAATGGATAATTGTGAATTGTGAATGTATTTCTTACTTGATTATTATTTTTATTATTATATATATTTTACATTGTTAGAGTTAGAAACTTTCCTTTTAAGTTAAATTAAAAAAAAATACAGACATACAACTAACTCACTATGCTAAAAATGGAACCTTAATTGAAAGGATGGAGTCAGAGATTGGATGATTGGATTAGCCATAATGTTCTTGAAGACCTTATAATGGTTACATCAGTGTACATAGAGGAAGAGGGGGTGCAAGATGAAAGAGAAGTAAAAAGTCACAGATCCTGACATGAACTGACATGACAGAATATGAATTGGATGATGTAGGTTATAAAAACACTTGGGTCAAGACTGGAATACAGGCTAAGTTTTCACATTTAATAACAAGCCCCTGTTTTTTTTGTTGTTGTTGTTTGTTTGTTTGTGAGCTAGCTACTCAAAACAAAACCTGCCTACAGAAACCAGAACATTAGTAATAACAAAGATTTATTACATTTATCTAAAAATAGGAGTCAAAAATAAAAGCTACAAAGATATTCAAGTGGAAGACAGTCTCTTCTCTCGCTTTGCCTTAAGACAATAAAAGTCTGTTATCTTAAACTATCTGACTTATGATATCACTACCCCTTAGAATTCATGGAAAATTGTCTTAAAGATAAGTTATCATTGTTTTTAACAAGCCTCTTTTGTAAAATGACATCAAATCACAATATGTTCACAGAGCTCTCCCATATACTTGTGCAATTTAAATGATTTCTAGACTTCCTATAATTCTATTAAAGACAGTACATGTATTAAGTGTGAGCCATAAAATAGGAGTGCTAAGAAAACTGTCAAATTGTCATACTATAACAAATGTACAGAAAAATCTCTGTACATATTCAGTCTAAATATCACATACATTCACACATTCTAAAAAATTTAATTCATTCTAAAAATTAAAAAAAATATTAGAGAAACATGACCATTATAATACCAGTTTCCAATATACCAGTTTCCAGCTGGTGGATAAGCAGTGAAAGAAAATTACTCTTCTACTATATGTCTAAAATTAAAATATAATATTGACAATCACACAAGTTAGAGAAAATGTGGGAAAATAGATTCCTCTAATGATATTAAGAATGAAGAATACTTTTGCTCCTTAGAGAAGAAAATGTCATTTGAATCAAAATTAGACTCACATAATTTATGATCAAGTGATCTCATTCTTAGGTTTTTATTCTAGGAAACTTAAAATTTATGTGCACACCAATTCAATCTATGACTATTCTAAAAAGAAATATAAAATGACAGCTTTCCTTCTATTGGTTATAAAATTCAGCAACTATAATATTAATGCATCTAAACAAAGTTACCAGTGATGTAGCAAACTGTAAATGGAGTCTGTTCATTTGTTCCCAGTGACTCAAACCTGAATAATTAAACAGAAAGTATATAATGGCAATAGTGCTCATTCAACAACTCAGTTGTATTACTAGCTAGCTCGTATAGCTTAAATTTACCAATTTCTATTATTTTACCAAGAGACTTGTGGTTTGATACCTCTTGTTTCTTGGGCAGTTACATGGAGTCATTTTCCTTTGCAGCTCCAGGGCCTAACTTTGATGCCATGTGCTTTCTCTAAATATGTCTGTTCTCATTTCTTGCCTGGGTTTACTCTGTTAAGTCATTGCCCCTAATACCTTTATTCATCAATGAATAAAAGCAACACATATACAGAAGGACATCCCATATCTTTTCCTCTTTTCTATCTAAATAAAAGGTAAGGTTTTAACATTAACATAGTAAAATTAGATATACAAAACGGTTATTAATCAGGAATTATAGTTACAGTATTTAGTCCATTTACATTTTGCAAAATAAGGAAAGTATTCTATCATCCATCCTATCCTTGTGATTCTAAAGCTTTATATATTAAATATATAAGTTAGATTATTTATCCTTATTATAACTAAGGAAAACTATATTTAAAATCATTTACTTTTCAACTTGATCAAAGACTCCAGAAAGATATATTACCTAAGTAAACTGGAAGTGCATTATAAGTAACTTACAAAGTCTGAGAAATTACAGAACACCTTGCTGCCTGAACAGTCACCCAAAGTTAGCAACATTGGGACATATATCTTCAGCCTATACATTCATAGTATTTGGTAGACTTTTCCATGGTGCAGAAAATTTACAAGATTGTTTTGTCTATATTGGCAGAATTCATTGGTTGCTTTCTTCTGTGTCCTAAAGAATGTCGGACAGTTTCTTCTGTGAAACAGGAACCCCCAAGTACTATCCTATCTTTTGAAAATTTCAACAGTCAATTTTCTGTGGGTCTTGCATATCCAGTTCATACAACATAAAATAAAGCAGTCTAGGCAAGAGCAGTTTCTTGCCCCAATGCCTATTCTTCAATGTCCAACTCTCTCTCTCTCTCTCTCTCTCTCTCTCTCTCTCTCTCTCTCTCTCTCTCTCCCTCTCTCCAGATCAGAATATAGCTCTCAAGTTCTGTGTCATGACTGCTGTCATGCTCCCTACAATGACAACAATGAGTTAAACATTTGAAACTGGTAGGAAGTCTACAAATTGATCCTTGCTCTATAAACATTTCATTAGTGATCATTTCTCTTCTCAGAAAAAAGGTCACTAAGACATACTTGAACTTGAACTCATTGAAATTATAAGCCAGTTAAGTGTTTGGTTTGGTTTAGTCTTAATTTATTTATATTTATTTTTTTAGCTATTCACTTGTTGTAATATGGACGGCAGGGCTGCGTCCCCGGCACCCAGCCGCCCACATGGCTAGCTTATGAACCAAAATAATTACACGGAAACTGTATTCTTTTAATCACTGCCTGGCCCATTAGTTCCAGCCTCTTATTGGCTAGCTCTTACATATTGATCTAACCCATTTCTAATATTCTGTGTAGTACCACGAGCTGGATTACCAGGAAAGATCTTAACCTGCATCTGTCTGGAGTGGGAGAATCATGGCGACTCACTTACTCAGCTTCTTTCTCCCAGCATTCTGTCTGTTTACTCCACCCACCTAAGGGCAGTTTCTTTATTAAATGAAAGTAACTCCTCCATCATTCACTGATGCATCTTTTGCAACTTATTCCCAAAGAATTATTCAAGAAGAGATATTATATTAAATTTTAAATAAAAATCCCATATGTTTATTATTGAAAATTTCTTTGATAGTGACTGGTAAATTGGTTTGAAATTTTACCAGGCTAAAATTATTAGAGCCATGTTCCATGGAAAAGAATTTCAGGGTCTTTGTTAACCTCAATCTTATTTTCTTTTTTTAAAATTTTATTTATTTATTATTTATTTACTTATTAAAGATTTCTGCCTCCTCCCTGCCACCACCTCCCATTTCCCTCCCCATTCCCCAAACAACTCCCCCTCCCTCAGCAGCCCAAAGAGCAGTCAGGGTTCCCTGCCCTGTGGGAAGTCCAAGGACCTCCCACCTCCTCCCATGTCTAGTAAGGGTTTGATTTAGTTTTTAAATAGTTACATTGGCCATGTGTTTTATCAATGCAATACAAAAGTAACGAAGTTCGTTTCTGTTTGTTCAGCACCCCAAAACACACAAAGAAACTGTATTAATTAAATCACTGCTTGGCCTATTTGCTTCAGATTTTTATTGGCTAGCTCTTACATCTTAATTTAATACACTTGTATTAATCTGTGTATCACCATGTGGCTGTGGCTTACCTGCAAGGTTCTGTCCAGTGTCTGTCTGTAGTGGGGCTACATGACATCTCTTAACTCTGCCTTCTTTCTTCCAGCATTCAGTTTAGTTTTCCCTGCCTACCTCTATTTTGCCCTGCGTAGGCCCAAGACAGTTTCTTTTCTAACCAATGGTATTCTCAACATACAGGGGGAAATCTTGTTTCTTTAAGAAAACACCAAATAGTGATCAGTTCCAATGCAATGCAAATGTGGGACCTGGCGACTGAGCTTTGGAGGCCTAGCTTGCTTTCACAGAGGGCTCAGGAACAGCGGACTTAGGTGTCATCATGTCAAGAAAGTCACTGTGTGGCTGTGGAACCCATAGAGGTAAAATCAAAGACAAGATAGACCTTTTGGTTAAGGAAATGAAGATCAAATACCTGGGAGATTGAGATTTTTGACTTTCTCCTGGGAGCATCCCTAACAGATGAGGTGCTACAAATCAAGCCAGCACAGAAATTGGCTGGCCAGCATAGCTGGTTCAAGACTTTTGCTGGTATCAGGAACTGTAACAGTAATGTTGTTCTTGGTGCTGGTAACTGCTCAAAGGAGATAACCACTGCCATCCAAGGGGCAAATATCTTGGCC
The DNA here is from genome assembly GCF_950005125.1 of Chionomys nivalis. NCBI lineage: Eukaryota > Metazoa > Chordata > Mammalia > Rodentia > Cricetidae > Chionomys > Chionomys nivalis. The sequence continues at coordinate 26,620,398 of NC_080097.1, read as the reverse complement.
TATTTTTCCATCCTCCCTATTTAGAGGGACTACTGGGGGATGATATTTGTAACTTTCACACTGTTCCATGTAAGATGACAGGCTGTTTTGAATCTCTCTTCTTGTGCCTCATCACTGGTCCCAGAGGCACTGATATCCTCTATGCTAATGTGAGAAAGAAGTTTCTGGTGATGGCCACCATTGATGACTCCTACACATTATCTAAGGAGCACACTGCTACCATTGGCAAATTTGCCAGGGGTACTTTCTATGCTCTCTCCAGGACCTACATCTACTTGAACTACTGACTTCTGGAAAGAGACTGTGTTCATCAATTCCCCCTATCAGGAAATAAATGACTATTATTTTTAGAAAAGCCACTCCAGAGATACTGATCAGATGACTCGGCTCCATATATGGATACCACATAGGGTTTTAATAGAAGAAAAATAAAAACTAATCTGAAAAAGATTCTTCATGATGATGAGGCAATACTAGTCTTGATTATTTGCATCATTATTAGACAAATCTACACAAACAATAAAATTTTGTAGAAGATTTCCATATTCATTCATAAATAGTAATTATTAATTAGACAATAAGTCATAGAAAATCAGTTAAATCTATAATTTTGTTAGTCATGTAATATCAAATCAATATCCTGGTCTTATTTCACTATGTTTTTGAAAATTTTCATCACTGGGTTACTCAAGATGAACAATGTAGAGTTAATTTGCATACAATTTTTGTAGATTTCACTGACTTCATAATTATTTCAAAAAAACAGGTGTGAGAACAGTTTGTTCTGTGAGTCATAGCTTGCTGAGTTATGTACCAGTGTTAATATATCCCCATTTTTTTTATTTTAGAACTGATAAAAATTAATTTGTTTTTTTTATATTCAGGTCAATCAGACAGAAACCTAACAGAGAAATAAGAGAATTGTTGGAGGTAATGAATCAAATGGATTTAACAGACATCTATAGAACACTCCACCCAAATAGGAAAGAATACACCTTCTTCTCTGCAGCTCATGGAACCTTCTCAAAAATTGACCACATACTTGGAAACAAAGGAAACCTCCACAGATACAAAAAATATCAGTGTCCACCTGTGTCTTATCAGATCACCACAGATTAAAGTTAGAAGGCACCAACAATGCTACCCCCAGAAAGCTGACAAACTCATGGAAACTGAACAGTCAACTACTGAACTACACCTGAATCAAGGAAGAAATTAAGAAAGAAATTAAAGTCTTCCTTGAATTTAATGAAAACAAAGAGACAACGTACTCAAACCTATGAGACACTATGAAAGCAGTGCTAAGAGGAAAGTTCATAGCACTAAGTGCCCACTTAAAGAAAATGGAGAAAGCATTCATTGGGGACTTAACAGCACACCTGAAAGCTCTAGAAAAAAAAGAAGCAGACGCGCCCAGGAGGAGTAGAAGACTGGAAATAATCAAACTGAGGGCAGAAATCAACAAAATAGAAACACAGAAAACAGTCCAAAGAATCAATGAAACAAAAAGTTGGTTTTTGGAGAAAATCAACAAGATTGACAAACCCCTATCCAAACTAATTAAACGACAGAGAGAGAACACGCAAATAAATAAGATCACAAATGAAAAGGGGGACATAACCACAGACACAGAGGAAATTCAGAGAATCATTAGATCTTACTACAAAAGCCTGTATGCCACAAAACTGGAAAATGCAAAAGAAATGGACACTTTTTTAGATAAGTACCATATACCAAACCTAAACCAAGACCAGGTGAACGATCTAAATAGACCTTTTAGTCGCGAAGAATTAGAAACAGTTATCAAAAATCTCCCTTCCAAAAAAAGCCCAGGACCAGATGGTTTCAATGCAGAATTCTACCAGAACTTCCAAGAAGAGCTAATACCTATACTCCTTAATGTATTTCACAATATAGAAACAGAAGAGTCATTGCCAAATTCCTTTTATAAAGCTACAGTTACCCTGATACCAAAACCACACAAAGACCCAACCAAGAAAGAGAATTACAGGCCTATCTCACTCATGAACATCGACGCAAAAATTGTCAATAAAATACTGGCAAACCGAATCCAAGAACACATTAGAAAAGTTATCCATTATGATCAAGTAGGCTTCATTCCAGAGATGCAGGGCTGGTTCAACATATGCAAATCTATTAATGTAATCAACCATATAAATAAACTGAAAGAAAAAATCCATATGATCATTTCATTAGATGCTGAAAAAGCATTCGACAAAATTCAACACCCCTTTATGATAAAGGTCTTGGAGAGATTAGGGATACAAGGGTCATACCTAAATATAATAAAAGCTATTTACAGCAAGCCGACAGCTAACATTAAATTAAATGGAGAAAAACTCAAAGCCATCCCACTAAAATCAGGAACACGACAAGGATGTCCACTCTCTCCATACCTCTTCAATATAGTGCTTGAAGTTCTAGCAATAGCAATAAGACAACATAAGGGGATCAAGTCTATTTGTTGTACTTTTAATGAATGACAATATTGCGAATTGACTATAGATTTGGAGAACCAACTAGGAATACAGAAGAATACATTTAAAAGAAAACACATAGAAATCATTTTTTGTTTGCTTGTTTGTTATGGGCAAGTCTGTGGGGGATCTAGATATTTTTCTGAATGGAAAGAGCTGATAGCTATAAGCCATGGAATATAATTAGCCATAAATAGTACACTTCCTTAATTTTGAAATGATGGTAAGATAGGATAATCCACTGACTTTAAAGAGATACTTTATTATAGCTTGAAGCACGCTCTATAGTGGAACTTTTGACTCAATGGTAGGAAAGGAAAACGTTTCAAATTTTGAGAATGTTTTACTTATCATTAGATTTTCTTCCACAACATAAGATCTAAGGCCATTATTTTGAAATAAACTAAACCAGTTTATCACAGTTACTGGGTGACTAAAATCAATGTGTCAATCTATGATCTATTTTCCTAAAATTTCCTATATATGCTTCTGCTTGCAATTACAAAGTTAACCTCCTAATAGGAAACCAGAAGACCCCTTAAGTTTGTATCACATCTCACTATGGAAGGACATTAAATTGCCAGATGTTCACTTTTAATATAACATTATAATGTTTATGAAGTCCAGCAGGGTTCTGAAAATTCGCTATCATCATACTATGTTTCTTCTTTTCCCTTTTCTCCTGTGTGTATGGGAAACTCTCGTAACTTACGATGAATTCTTACAATATCCCAAAGTGATTTTAAAGTTTCCAATAGCCTTTCCATCAGATAAAAAACATACCTTCCACTTTCTGTTTGTTTGTTTGTGTTTTCCCACACCTAGTGAACACCGAAGGGGAAATTTGGGAGCTTTAACAGCTTCTGTAGTGTTCTTATAAGTGCAATGCCTTTAGCATCACCATAGTTAAGGATTTGTCAGCACTTATAAACTCCTACTTTAGTGAAATTTTGCTTGCCATATAAGTTCTCATCCCAGGAGCAATTTTCATTTAAAGCTTTAAAACCCATCTCCTAGGATATTTGTGATGATGTGGTTAAAACTTAAAACAAAAGCTTATTGTTCTCTGATGATTCTAAATCCCCACCAAGATTGCTCTTTGCAGTTTTCTTTCCTGAATAAATTCAATTAGCTCATAATAGGTAAAGGGAGTGGGAAGGATTTCAGGAGATGCAATGATTGATATAATGCCATTTCCCACATCAAATTACATTGAAGTATCAGAAGAAAAATGTGGATAAATAAGAATTGCACACATTTTAATATTTAAAAATTCCACCCGAAACAGAAGGAAAAAGCCTCAACTTTTATGGAAGTTTTACAAGTGGATTACTTGCAAATGGAAACTTAGTTTTGGCCTTAGACTAAAATATGAAATTTAATGCAAAATTTTAAAGTTGTTTAAAATATCAAGCAATTACAGACTCAGCATGTCACTTTTTTTCTGAGATGTTTCTTCTTTGACATCTTTTTCTGGATTCTCCTGTTCTCTTAACATCAAAATGACAGGGTAATAATACCCTTCTCTCCCATTTGTGCCTCCATACATGAAGTCATTTAATTATATGGATTAAAATATTATAGTTATTTTGATAGATCTTAAACTCACATGTTTCTACTTCAATTCTCCAGAATTTCACTAGTGAATTTGGTTCCATTTCCAAAACATGTGACAATTCATTACTATTTACTGGAGGATATAAATATACACATTGGAATCTTGAAGTTTGTCATTATATTGCCACCAAAGTAGTTTAATTTTAAAACTTGTGAATCCTTCTGTTATGATTGAGTATCTTATGGGTAAAGGCTGTTATTGCTGTGTCCTGAGGTAGGTTGATTTACAATTTTCTGAGAAACTTCCACACTAATATCCAGAGTAGTTGTGCATGTTTGCATTCCCACCAGCAATATTGTGCCACCGCCAGAGTCAGACATGCTGAAACTTGTCACGTGGCAATACACAGATTAATAGAAATATGTCAAATTAATATGTAAGAGTTAGCCAATAAGACACTAGAGTTAATGGGCCAAGCAGTGATTTAAATAATACAGTTCTCTGTGATTATTTCGGGTCTAAGTTAGTTGGATGCCTGAGAACTAACAAGTGGCCTCCTTCCAACAGAATTCCCTGTCTACAATCCTTTCTAAAATGGCCTATTCTGTCACAATTAAAGCATTGGATATTTTGATGTCTTTTTATACCTTTGAAATCACTTCCATGTAATACACTAGAGAAAAATAGATAACAACGCAAGATAGCCGAGAAAGATACACACCATGCCAGATGCCTGAGAAAGATAGCAGGAGCAAACATATAAAGGCACAGCAGAAGCAAAAGACATTCTGAATTTGTGATCGCGCATTCTTCCCTATACAAGATTGAACCATCAGGGGATTATCTCCTGGAGGGCTGACACATTGAGCTTCAATTGCCACCTTCTACTTCTCTGATACCGGCAAGATGATGATTTTTTTTACAGAGTTTCTTGGGCCAACACTGTAAGGTATTCCTTTGAGCTTCCTGAAACAATTGTTTGTTATGATGGAAATTATCTTGTTGTTTAAGCAAGATTTTTTTCTGATGAGAAGGCTATTTATCTTGTCTCATTATATCATGTTTTGTTGTGTTTGGAAATGTTTTCCTTTTTATTTCCTTTTAAGTAAAAATAGAATTTCTTTTATCTATAAAGAGCTTTCCAATATTGGTTATTTATATTTCAGGAAGTATAGTAAATTTTAATATTTTTGTTTAGTGTATAAATGTTATCATAATTCTTAATCATCTCAGGAACAGGAATTGATATTATATAAAATTTTAACTATATTACAGGTTAAGAGGTCACAATGAAAAGCCAAATTATTAAGGCAATTAAAACTTTATACATTGAGTAATTCTATTGAGTGGATCTATAGATATCTTTAGCAAGGACACATGTTTGGAGTTCTTATAATTAGAAACTCCTAACTTAATATTATTGCTTAACTTAATATTATTGCTTTGTTTGAGAAAGTCAAGAAAAGGCAGGAAGAAAGTGTGTAGTTCAATATGTGGTAAACCCATGGCTACACATGTTTCCGTTCCTCAGAATTTACCCTCTACTCATTTCTTTTCTTGATAGCTCTTCTACTGAGAAATCAGGTTGGGGAAGATAGGTATGAATTTCACACAATCAATTAAGCTTTAATATGTATTCATTTGTGTAATATCAGCCAGAGAAAAGACTGACATTCTTATTTTTGCTAAGTATCTCATTTTAAGCTATACTTCAAGAGAATATATGCTAGTAAAAATAACAAGGAGTTTTGAACTGAGCCAATTTATGAAGCAAATATACATTCATTGCTATAGTCAATTAGCTCTCTTTCAGATAATATGTGCTTCAGGTTATATTTTTCACATGATTGATTATCCACTGAGCTATTATTTCTTACTGAACATAAACTACTTAGTTTAATTACATCTATATTTTTCTTTCCATGTTTACTTTTTAGATTTTTCACTTTAAGAAACTCACATAGTATCAAGTATATGAATGAAAAGAATGATGTCTATAATTATTTTTCCTAGTTTACTTCCTTGAGATTTATACCCAGAACTGTCAAATTGTCTTAATTCTAAAGTCATAAAAAGCCAATAAAATAAACAAGACAGATACATGTAAGGGAGCATATAGCTGCTATCTCACAATATATACTTTGTAGATGTAATTTCCCTTTAGAGAAGATAATATTGCCTTGAAATATATTGCATTCTCTGCAATGCTTACTTCATGACTTTAGTATGAATACAAATTCATTTAACTAAAACATAGTCATTCTGAATAAATACATGTAGGATTCAGATGTATGCATTTTATTTTTGAAATTTATATCTTCTGGGCTTGAATGTAGCTCAGTGCTTGAACACTTGTCTTACATGCACAAATCTCTAGATTTCAAAAACTAGCAAAACATAAAGTAAGCACAATTTAAAAACTGCTTTTAAAAATTAATTTATTTCCTCATAGAATGAAATATGAAAATATCAAACATATTTACTGGATAACATATATTATTTTTATTTTTGAAATATGTTATATAGCTATATTTAACATATTTTACAATTACTATAATATTTAATACATTATTTGATATCAACAATATTTAAAAATTTGTGTATAAGTTTGTTGTCAACATTTTTACCATAGTTAAGTTGAATGTATAGATGTGAAACAAAATTTCACTTCAAATTAGATAATTCAGTTTATTATAAGATAAATATGAGTAGTCATATTCCAAGAATAAAGATAGAGACGTGCTGAAAATCATGTGGAAGAGGTATCATTAAATTCTATAGACACAGAACAAAAACAGTCAGAAATTAACTATTTCCCAAAGATACTGACGTAGCCATTTAACAGGCAGGCTTTCTTGCAGAAAAGGAAATGTTACATTTGACTACAGATGCTCTCTTGCAATTAAATTTTAAAGCTCCTGGAAGCTGGAGATCTACTTAGGGACGTATTCCAACACTATTAATCAAGTTATATCAGAGAAAGTATGGTGGCATGACTGTTCAGGAGGCTGATAGATCTTGATCTGTAATGTGCCAACATTCTACAATCATAGAACAGTAGTTGGTAAATCAACCAAGATATGCCTATGAAGAAAAAAATTCATAGTGGCAATATACAAAGCAGTGATTTACTCATATTTTGAAACTTTAGAACACTGGTCCTCAAAACAGATTCCAAAACAGACTAGCTATGTGATCATAAACATATTGGTTAGATTACTGTCTTGGTTTTCTTTTTTAGTAAAAATACTTAATCATTTGATTTACTAAATTTTTATTGTTAAAAAAAATACTTAAAACTTAATTTTAATTTATACCTCAGTCCAAGAGTACTATTTGGCAATGGTAAACACTATGTTATTTTTGAAATCTATTATCAATATTATTGAAGTTATTTATGGTAAGATTGTGAAATAACAACAACATTAATTGTACCACATAATATCAGATTAATTTTATTATAAAATTTTTGCAAAAATGCAAATTAAAAACTATTTATCTAAATTAAAATTAAATTTGTATTTTTATCAATAAACATTAATATATTAGAAACATAAGTCTCACACTAACTTCATAATTATATCCTAAGTACTAAGTACTAACACTATCTTAATAACAAATATACATAGTTCTGTTAATGTCCCAAAGTTCTGCTTTTAATTATTTTTATTTACATTAGCATTTCTGTATTTAGTAAATTTATCCTATCCAATGACTTAAAATAACCTCAAATGATATTACCAATAAAAACAAGAGTATTAACAACAAAACATTTTTAAAGGTACATTTTATATTCTAAATTACGAGATCCAGTTTATCTACAGTAGATTAATATGGTAACCCAGAAAGGATTGGGATTTACAACTCAAATCAAGGAAGGCTGCCACATTCAGTTGACTAATTTAAACAACACTTTAGAAATGTTTCTTAGGGTTTCTAACTGCTGTGAAGAGACACCCTGATCAAGGCAAGTGTTATAAAGAAAAAAAATTTAATTGGTGTTAGCTTACACCTTCAGAGGTTTAGTCTATTTTCATTATGGCAAGAAGCATAGCAGCTTGAATGTAGACTTGGTGCTGGAGAAGAAGCTGAGAGTTCTAGGTCTTGAACACAGGCAACAGAAAGTGTCACACTTAGTTTAGCATAAGCATAGGAGATCTCAGTGTCCATCCCTGCAGTGAAACACTTCCTCCAAAGAGGCCACACCTATTTCAGCAAAACCATACCTTCTAATAGTGCCAAGCCCTATTGGGATCAATTTCTTTCAAAGAAACAGGAGAGATTGTTCTAACTCTGGAGATTTCCTTCATTTTTAATCATAGATACTCACATATTCACCAGAGAGTTTTAAACAAAACCAAAACTAATGATGTTTGAAATATTTGGATTATATTGATTATACACACACACACACACACACATCACAAAATGCACTGTTCCTGAATACTCTCATAGTTCATAGTGAAGCTTACTCTTCTTGGCAGTCCTTAAGCTTACAGTGACTATTGTCTTTCTGTTCTAGTACAATGTAGCTGATTTTCGTTTAAGTGCTGGTTGATTGTTCTATTTTTAATGCTCCATACTGTAGATTCTTTTCTTTGGTGATTTTTCAAAAGCTGTAAAACCCTTGTATTCATAAATGAATAAATGAATATATTAGAAATGAAAGCTTTATGGCCTTTCAAGTGAATTTTATAGTGAACATAGGAGTAATCAATTGGATACAAATGTAAGTGGTTGTGAAATTATATTTGAGTGTCCTGTGGTGCAGTTAAATGAGCATTACTTCTTGTTTTTGACCATTGATTTTCTACTTTTTTTTTTTTGCTAAGTGCTGAACTAAGGCACAGCTTTTCATATGGGTCTCAATTTTTTTTAATTGTCATGTTCTTTTTGAATACAGAGAACATTAATATCAAATATTTATTTTTGCTCCTTCCCGAAAAAGGGGTCTTTTCAAACCATAGAGTAGATAAGAACAGAAGAAAGTTTATATTTCCTCCAATATCCAGCTTCAATGTTAGTTTAATTCCATATTTCACAGGAACCAGATTACAATAATCCAAAAGATACTTTGCATATTTGGGGAAAAAGCAAAAAAAAAAGTATGATGAAAGTGTGAGACAGAAGTCATCCCTAAAATTCACAGGACAGTGGCATGTAAGCACTCTTGATTTTGTCAAAGTCCATTTGCCTGACTGTCAGCATTGTCAGAATAGATGAACATGAAAGCAAAAGTGTCCCAATCACATAAATAAGTCAGAATGAAGAAAGAGTCTTTTGCCTGTGAATGAAAATGAGGATTTTGTTTCTCAATATGTATAACATTTGACTTTCACAAAAACAAATTAAAATATTTTAGAATTTGGAGAGAATCTCTAACTTGTGATAAAAAGAAATACTTTTTTTTTTTTGGACATCGGACACTTGGGTTGCCTTTTTCAGATAATGGTGTCATTGTTACAAGCACAAATGTATGTTAGCATGGAAAAAGGAAAAGAAAAGCAATTTTGGTTCAATTGTATATGTTTTCTGATTTTGCCATTTATTTCATAAACTTCATTCAAACTCTTTGCCATTTATTGATGAATCTGTCTGCAATTTTGAGAGCAGAAAATGCAATCAGATAAGGTATCACTGACATTGCACTCTAGTATTTTATTATTAAATCTGACATTAATGTTACTATGTCCTATCATAGAATCACTTGAATTTTATAACTCATTCTATTGCAGTAAGAATTAAAAATATATGCTTGTGAGACAAGAAATAATGACAGGATATTTTAAATCACCTATTTTATAGAAGTCCCTTAGAAGTACATTAAAAGCTGCTATATCATAATCAATAATCACCTAAGGTCACACACTAGTTTAAAACTGCAGATCCTTTAAGCGACTGCAACTAGTATACTGCTGTTTATGGATAAGTTCTGTAACTTGAAATGCATTTAATTTTACTATTTTGGCAGAGGCATACTTTCAACTATACTATTCTTCTTTTCTTTCTCTGTCATTATAAATGTTCCTACTGACTGTTCTTTCAAAGCAGGGTTTCTGTTGTAAGAATGGGCAGTTGTCACACCTATTTCTGGTTAGTATAATTGTTTTATAAGAAAATCTTGTCAGTGTTGCAGAATGGGGGGTGGCTAAATTCTGAACAATACCAAAGCCCAAAATAACTTTTTAGAGATCATATATGCAGCAAGTAAAAGAAACTTCCCAATTAAAAGTGAGTGCACAGAGCAGCAAGTTGACGCACAGAACAACAGCAAGAAGGACATTAAGTTATTGCCATGCAAAGGAACTTAATGTTACTCAACCACTGAGGCAGAAATGATAGAAATAAAGCACAACACATAGAATAATATTTTCAGGAACTGGGGAGGCATTAGAAAACAAAATGGATAAACATAATGATAACTTGTATGAGTAAAGTGAAAATCATATAAACCCATGTTTTTAGTTTTGCAATTTTGTATTTTCAGTAGTTCCTAGAATAAAATACCCTGCCATCCCTATTTGTCATACATTTCTTAAAGTTTTGTCTTCTTTCCTTTTATTCAATGAGGAATTTTATAGACCATGTAGCAACATATTTTCTACTTGATATGCAGTGTAGGGCAGAAATGAAAGAGATTTTGTGACACAAAGATCACACAATCAATGGAAACATATTGATTTGGAAGTAAAATGAAAATAAAATAAGCAAAGTTTTGAAAAGTGAATACCATGAAACCAAAAGATCAAATGAGGACATTCTTTCTCATTGATTCTCTACTACTTAGAATGGCATTTAAAATGAACTGGCAAGCACTGCTGAATTCCTGGGAAAGTTTGATGACTTTCTCTGAAACCTGGGTTTATTTTTTAAAAGTCTTTTCTTTGGGAGAAACAAAGCATCTTCTTTTATAAAGGTAATTATCTCCTGCTCTTACAATATATACATGTGTTATACATGTGTTAGTTCTGATTTTGCCCTCAACAATTACATTTATATTAGGGCTTTAGAAAGAATGTAAAGAAAAAAAAACTGTTAAACCTCATAAAACGAAAGTACTAATGTTTAGAGATTATCAGAGTTTGCATTTCTCAATAAGTTTGATGTAATTAAAAATCTTTGTTAGACAGCCTTCATTGCAATACCAAATAAACACTATATAAGTTCACATGAAGGCTGCTATAATTATACCAATCTCTAAAATACCCCAACATTACAGTCTATAGTCTGTATTTTCCAAGTCCTGAGCCTTTAGTTTCAGACAAATTGTTTACATTCATTAGTAAGTAGTTTTGGCAAAGGCTAACGGACTTTTGAAATGACCATTTTAGTTTTCCTTAATGTGAAATCATCATTCTTGGATAATTTTCTTTCTGGGGTCTCAAATCTTATAAGCTAGTCATCCTGGTAATTGCTGTAAAAGCTAAGACACTCCATTTAGAGAAATTTGCATCATCAAATACAAATAGGTTGGGGGTTTATTTCTACCTTCGTTGAGCATTCTACCTCCATTGGCATAAATAATAACATTTGGAAGCCATGATAGCATTGTGTTAATATAGTACTAGAAGTATGTTGTGAGAATTTTTAAGTAGTCTCCCAATAACACAGTCAGTATATATGACAAAGTCCATTCTCTTGTCAACATAGGCTTGGACAAGGAGCTTTATGAAAGAAGTAGCCTACTAAAACTAAAAAAAGAAAAAGAAACTAACTAAAATGTCTATATACTCTCAGATAATTTTTTTAAGATTAAAGTTTTACAAACAATATTTTACATGTAATTTTCATGAACAGATTTTAAAAACAAAAATGGTAATCACATCATAAAACAAAGCAAGATATTGCCCATGAAGAGTTTAGGCATCCATTTAATTAATAATCATTTAAATATCAGGCATGTAAGTCTGGTGAGGTAATAAAACTAACACCATCGAGGCAGAGGAGAGAAAATCAGGAAATAAATATTGTTAGTATTTAGGCATCTGTCCCTGCCTGACCTTGGGGTATATGTCCTCAGATGTAGCTACTAAGAGCACATCCTGCACACGTTTACTGCTTTTCCATTTGGAAGGGCCCTGCCCACCTCCCATCACTCCATCTCTGTCTTTATCTGTCTCTGTCTGTCTGTCTTTCCTCTTTTCTTGTGATATGCTGTAAATTTTGGGGAAAATTGGACCCATTCTATTTGTTTTTTTTTTCAGTTCTTTCATACAAGTCATTTATAAGATGTACAAATTCTACAGTAGTATGTTGTATCTGCAATTTGATCATTAATTTCTACTCTATAGAAAAGTCTTTATTAGAAATATGGTATATGCCAACTAGTTTCTAAAACAGAAATGCTCATAGACAGTTGACCCTTTATCCATAAATATCACAACACATGGAAAAATAATTTAAACTAATTTCTAGGATAAGCAAATTGTAGTTATAAATCTAAGGCTATTAACTAATCTAATATCTACTTTATTTTTACCTTTTATGAAGTAGGTAATATGCTAAACAATTCACATATTGCAAGAGAAAAAACATTACTTCGAGAGGTTTTAGGAGACCTATGTGTGGAAACTACCTGGGGTGTTTTTAATACTAACTTTAATTACAATTATTAAAGATTAATAGAAACTCATAGTACACAAAAGAAGGACTAACCTCTAGAGGTATAACTTCTTCCAAGCATATTTTGTTTTTCTACTAGATAATATGTAGACCTACTGAACTCTTCTCTAAAAAAAAAAAAAAAAAAAAAAAAAAAAAAAAAAAAAAGCACACATGGAATATTTAGCAACATATCAACTCTTTATTCACACCCAAGTCTACAAATGAGAAAACCGTGCCATGAATATCTCTCATTGGCTGTTTTAAGAATATTTGTCTGTACTTTTGTGTCTATTTATTTGCAAGTAGATTATCCCCAATTTCCTTATAATTATGTTTACAAGGCTTTTTGTGGCTGTTAACAAATAAAGACTAAAATATTCAGATGGGACTCAATGTGAACATGAGAAATAAACAACACAGCATTGAGAATTATATTGTGACCTCCTTTCTCCTATATTTGGATGTACTTACTGAATGTGGAGATGATATAAAATTTTATGAAGAGTTCAAGAGTAATTTTGTTTGTACAAAGGAAAATTGCCTCTTGTTAAGAAAATCACAGACTATTTATATTGTGAAAGCTATGTGACTACTTGACTTCGAAATTATATACCAGCTCTTTCTTTCCAATGTGCCTTGTCATATTTTGTATGTAGTGGTGTTGGAATTCAATAAGTAGCATTTTGTTATTAAAAAACCAGTTGCTTTCACAATCTGCCAGTACTGAGTTTGAAAGAAAAAAAAAGTTATGAATGGTTCTTCTTTTTAGGCATCTTTAATATTCTCCTCTGGCAATGACAGTTAACTCAAGTGAAATATTTTGTTGTTGTTGTTTGTTTGTCTATTTTTGTTTTTGTCTCTGTTTTTCCAAATTATAAAAAACAGTGTAATTTCTGTCTTCCATCCCAGGTACAATTGGCTACCCCTCTCTTCTCAGAAGAGTGAGCTCTCAGCTTCATGGGGCTGCTTCTCAATTTGAAAGCCCATGCGTTCATTTGTTTTCTTAGACAAATGAGTTCTGATGGAGTTATGCAAGTCTTAACCCAGTAATACCTCATACCCATCATAGATAACCAGGACCTAGTTAGTAACCTTCACACGTTCTTTCTGCTAAAATAATTGGTGTGGTTTCTATCAGTGACTAATTTCTAGATGATTATCCTAATAAATGAAAGTGAAATTTATGAAGGAATACACAGACACACAGAAAAGAAAACACAATACAAACAAATAAAGAACTATCTTTCAAACAAGTAAGGCTAGATCTTCAAAGAATAGTCTAGGATAGTCTATGATGAAGCTTTCAAATGTGTAACAGGTAGTAACTGATCTATGAATCTTGTATTGATTTAATGAAGTTTTAAAAGGGAAAGCTCTTGGCTTATTTATGTTCTAATAAAATGTACTTAGACTATTATATCTCTTAATCCAAAGGAAAATATCACTTTGGGAAACCAAAAATAAAATACCAAATACAATTTAATGATAGTTAAGTCATTCCTGAACTATTTATGCTCATTTAACCATTACTGTAACTATATTACACAATTATATTGATTCAATCACTTCATCTCTCATTACATTTGCTTATTTATAAAAGGTGATAGTATTAGTTGTGTAGTTATGATACACTAAATATCCTGAAGAACTATCATACTAGAGTTAATTAGCTTTCATTTTATTTATGATGAGTCAGAAGAGTATTATTAACATGCAGACTCTCTTGGATGATATAATACACAAATAAGAAATGAAAAATGGAATATCAAAAAGGTGGGAAATCATCCCTACTTTCCTGAGAAAAGAAGATGATGAAAAAAGTAACTATGGATCATGCTTTCTGATTCAGGTGGCAAGATTTAATTTGCTACCACAATGAGCCCATGTTATTGTCATTGAAGTTCTTCTACCAGCTCTGATTAGCTGTTTGAAATATTATATTTCATAATGTATATCTAATAAGACAGATATTTTTATTCCATGAAGTATATGACAAATGTTTTTATTATATTATATATAAATTTTGTATTAAATTTTAGATGAAATACTAGCTAAATAATGGGGCTTTTATAAAGGGCAAGGAAATAGACCTAATTAATAATTGATGGAACTTCTAGCTGATGTGATAAATACATATAGAAGTAAATAATTAAGCATAAAAATAAACATGTAAATGTACCAGATGGTATGACACATAGATGCTGTGAAGGAAACAGTGAAAGTTTTCTCTAAATGTATTGAGTAGGGGTTTATTTAGATAGGGTAATCATAAAAGACTTTTATGCTAAAAATGTAGAGGTAGTTAAGTATATAAAAGAAATTAATGGTGGATGTTTACTGAACTAGAAATACAGAGAATGTCACATGAGATACCTGAATAAAATTTAACTTAACCAATTTTATCTGGGAGTAGAAGGCAAAAAAAAAAATGAGCTAAGTGAAACGGGCAGACTTAACTATATACAGACCTGTATTTTACCTGCATTTTATTTGCTATATTTGAGAAATTATTTGAAGAATACCATGTGAAGGTATAATACTCATTTTATTCTAAAATTCTTTCTTTATCTCAGTATAATCTATCTTGGCAGAATCAATACTGCAAGCTTGAAAGACAAGTTAAAACAGTGTTCAATAACCAAACAACATTGAGAGGTGATATGGGATAACCTGAAAGAAAATGTACACAGATTCAGTGTTGTTTTTGAAATTATGCATTTAAAATTAAAATATGATAATATTAAAAATAAACAGCAAAATTATATGATCCAAGCACATGGCAACATGGAAACTTCATAACAGAAACATTTTAAACAAAATGCACACATCTAAGACATGTGTTTGAAACATCTTAGATTTTCAATCACTTTTGTTGTTGTTATTTCAATAAATATGGCCCCATAAGATTATAGGTTTGAATATTTGATCATTAGGGAGTGTTGGTACTACTTAGGTATTAGAAGGCGTGACCCTCTTGGAATAAGTATGTCACAGGGGTGGGCTTCTGGGTTTCAGATGCTAAATTCAGGCTCTTTTTCTTTCTACTGCTCTCAGCTGTCTCTCTAGAAACTGGTCTGCCTGCATGCTGCTATGATTCCTGCAATGAAACTACTGAGTTAAAAGCAAAAAACTGTAACAAAGTGCCAAATTAAATGCTTCTTTTATAAGAGTTGCTGTGAATATGGTGACTCTTCATAGCAATAGAACATTAAAGAAGACTTTGTGATACTGCCCTTTTCTTTCTTGGATTTTGAAACTTATCATCTAACAATTTCATATGGTATTTTAACAATGCCCATCCATGTTACCGTTTTGTATTTCCTTTTATTCCTGCTGAAACCTTTTCCCCAATAAGTCTCATTTCAATTTTTATGTCTTTAACTTTGGTGTGTCACACACCGTGTACTTAGATTTGTCTGTAATGTCTATGGGTTTGGGGTTTTGTGTAGGCAATTTAACATCAGTTAGAACTCTAAAGAAAGTGATAACCATTTGATAATGATGTTTTCCATCTCTTATATTTTATTGTAGAACTTTCTCAGAGACCTTTTTACTGATGGCCTCTATACATCACTTTTTTTTTTTTTTTTGCCATCCTGGAAGAAGCTGGATCTATCTGTGTTCCCAAATCTCTAAAAACAGTTAGGATGACTCCCAAGTAAGGGAAATAAAAGACCAGATGTTACATATATTCCATAATAAGAAGTCAGTTAGGGAGAAGGTCTATGAAAATATAATAAAATTGTGAACTTACATGATGGCTGACTTCCTCCTTACCTTTCCACCTGAGACAAAGTCCTGACTGCCTTTTGATCCTGCCTACGACTGAATGAACAAATTCAATACCAGAAAATGTTGAGCACATTCAAAATTTTGGCTTAAGTGGGCTTTCTGTCTTTGCTCAAACTGAGAAACCCTAAATTAGAGGAGGAATCCTCTCAAATACACTTAAAATCTCAGTTGAGTTTGGATACTAGTCTCTACTTCGCAAGTTCCACCTCTACTTTGTAGAGTACCCTTTTCTCTTTGCTTTGCTGCTTATGTATTTCCTCATCCTGAAAAAAAGCCCTTTACTGTCTAGAAAAATAAAATAAAATGAAGAAAGAAAATGATTGCTTTTGTCCAACAACCATTAACTCTCAGTAATACCTCAATGTCCACTAGACAGCAATTCATCTTTTTGTTCCTTTATTTTTTCAGGCTATACTTTCCAAATGTTCCCTAAATCTTATAAGGGAATAAAATAGATATTCTCATTGAGGACTGACTACGCAGCAGTCACACATTTTCAAAATCCTTATATGTTACCAATTTTGTATTATCCACCATCCAGGACAAAAAGAAGTCACTATGACTGAGGCTTATAATAGCACAATTCAAGGGGTATTAATATAAATATTTTAGAAGCAGTTTGAATGTATGTCAATTTAGTAAACAGTCATAGTGCATTCCACTTAAGAAACTATGACATACAAAGACATAACCCTTTTACTATCTTTAAAGTTCAAGCATGAATTCCAAGCCATAAAGCAAACCACATATTCATTCAGAAAGCAGTTATTTACCTCTATAACAGTTTTGAAATTTTTTTACAGTAATGATTTCTTACTTGGCAAATTGTATTTTTACGGCACAGAATTTAAAACTGGATAAGACCACTGATGATTTTTTTCCTCAGCCATCCTGATTAGCACAATCAAGTCGTCTATGATTTTTCTGGAATACCACTAATCAAGATATATTGTTTTGGGGCCTCTCAACTTCCTTGTATAAAAACTCAGAGGGTAGAAAGCATCCTAATCATGGAACTAAGATTAATTTATTTCTTTAAAATATGACTTCAGGGAATAAAATCATCTACCAATGTGGAACTCTGTGTCCAAAATATTTTATTTTAAGCTTTATTTTCTAATCAAACATTTTTATGGAACTTAATTAATGGAATGATAGAAATAGGTGAATAAAGATGGGATGGGCAACAAGTTTTAAGATGAATGATTTAGAAGTGTAGGCACAAATTAAACACATATGTAGAGAAACTAAATCTAAGCTAGTATTTCAAAAACACAGAGAAACAGTTGACCCTTCTGCAGTAATGCTTTCATTATAGTTCCATAGAATTTGATAACATGTAGATGAATAATTTGTATATAATTAAGGACTATGACAGAAAAGAATAAGAAAAAGACTTCCATAGTTTAAAGAACCACTATGAAAAGAAGGCCTGAACATATGTGAAAGCATCTTTTT
This sequence comes from Chionomys nivalis, assembly GCF_950005125.1. Lineage (NCBI taxonomy): Eukaryota > Metazoa > Chordata > Mammalia > Rodentia > Cricetidae > Chionomys > Chionomys nivalis. The sequence goes on along the minus strand of NC_080097.1, from coordinate 26,602,488 downwards.
CAAACATCATGTTTTCAGTGCCTGACTCTCACTCTACTTTTCAGCTTGACTGCTTTATTATCCCCGAGAGACATTCTATCTTAAGGGGAGTCTATTTCAAATAGTCAACTGAGGAAGGGAATATCTACCCTGAATATGGAGTATGTCTTCCCCTGGGCTAGAACACAGAACTTAGTAAGATAGGAAAAAGAAGAAAATGGGCTCAGCATCATCACTGGATCTCTCTGCTTCCTGAGTGACATCATGATGTAACAGTCACCTCGCACCTCTCTCACCATTCTATGACAGGTATGTTGTCATTGGCTCTACCACCTCAAGTAATGATCCAATGAAAGTCTTTGTAGGCTTAAAATGCTTTTTCTTAGTATTTTGTGAACAGCAGTGATGCAAGTATTAGAGAGAGAGAGAGAGAAAGCCACGCTATGATGGTGCACACCTGTATTTCCAAAGGCAGGAGGACCTCTGTAAGTTCAAGGTCAATTTGGTCTACAAGAGCTAGTTCCAGGACAGGCTCCAAAGTTACAGAGAAACCCTGTCTCAAAAACAAAACAAAACAAAAAAAAAAAAAAAAAAAAAAAAAAAAAAAAAAAAAAAAAAAAAAACCAGGTGATGTTACTTTAAATATTAAACATGTTAAAGTCCTAAAGTCCTAATTCATTAGTCAATTAGAAAATCAGCTACCAGTGATTACTGAAAATCTATAGCACTTGAAGAAAGGAAAACACTTCTAATACAGGTTTTATTTCAGAAATTATCTTCTGAAAAATGGAAACCCAAATCCAAGAGAACAGAAGTAAATATGGCTGCAGGAAGTCTTGGGGACTGGTGCAAACTTTCGATAGTATGGATAAAATTATTTGTTTTAATGACTATATAAATAAACGCTAATTTATTCACATTACAAGAACTGTACAAATTTGAAAGTAGAGAACGCGTCATTTCATAGTGTAGAAAAATACATATTCATAATAAGTACGCATTCTAAAGAAATTATTTTACAACCATAGGAAAGGTTTATGGGTTCCTGAAAATAATGCTCATGTCTTTTCTTAAAGAAACACATTATATTACAAAATAAGGTCAAAACAATAACCAACAAAAAACATTCATGAAAGTCAAAGTTGGGTTAATGGAAAGTATGATGAGTTTACTGAGAATGGGAAGGAAATGTAGAGGGAAATGGGTATTAAATAATATTGAACAATGATACATATATCATAATGAGATAAACTATAAGGGAACAGGTGCTACTAAAAATTTCTATGACATAACAAATGGATATTTTTTCGTTTGATTATTTAGATATAGCTATTCTAAACTACTGGATTATTTTCAGCAAAACTCAATTATTTCACACAGAGAATGATAGTTTATCTTAATCCAAGAGTGTGCTGCTTTCACAATTCAGAGAAAGAACTACACTGGTATATTTTAACAAAGTAATTGTAGTCAAAATAATAAATAATTGATCATTAGCTTTAAACAGTACTAGAATATGGAAGGAGGCAGAAAATGTTACAATTTGCTGGAGTTAAATGATATCCATACAGAGGTTACACGATTCTTTGTAACTAGGCCTTCAGTAAGAAGCACTTGCACAATACTAAGTCTATAAAGAAAAATGATTGTGTGGAAATAACAATGTTTTGGGGAGATAGCTCCAAAAATTGACCACAGTAGTACTTGACATTGTGAAAGTAAGCAAAGGGGCTTTCATAATGAGGTAAGCTGGGAAAAGCCTGCCGAAGTACTGAGATGGAGTTTCTACAAGGATGTTCAAGAGATAGTGATGGCTGGTAAAGTTTTGGAGGAGGAAGAGGAAACAAAACCTGAATTGTAGATAAAAGGAAACCCATTCATAAGACATATTTGAAAAAAGACAAGGATAGCCATGGGTATATAATTGGCAGAGAGAAGTATATAATTGAAGAGAAATATTCAACAAGCAGTCTGTGAGGGACAAATAGCACCACATCCTAATAGAACAGTTAATGTATTTATAATAATAGTAATGCATCACACTTGGTGTTTTCAATGTACAAATACAGTACTATCTAACAATATTTAAGTAATTCATTGCAAAAGTGATAACAGTGATTATTCTATTTTAAGTTTTATTGCATTGAATGAAGGTGGTAGAGATAAATAATTTTGTTCTTTTAAAAACTATTAAATATTTGAGATTCAACTCAAAATATTGAATATGAATTTACTTGACACTAAAATTTATTTTTAATATTACTCATAAGAACTATGAGTTGTAATACTTTATTGACTCCTTGGGCATGGCTTAATTACAAATAGCATAGAAACTTACTGAAAATAAAACATTCATGTTGCATAAGACACCTCTGGCTTCCTGCATGTTATTTATCATGCATTATTATGTGTGAAAACAAGTCAAAATTTTTCCAACAGTTTTAAAATTGGAAGTTTCCAGGAAGGTAAAAAGTCATTCCGGGGTGTATTCCTAAGGATGAATTCTAAGACATTTCTTATAGCTGGACAATCACCCCATGTCAACTGTAAATGCATCGTCACTATAGTGGAGAAGGGACTCAAGGCTACCCACTGGCGTGCCTTTGACCTGGAAAGTTATGCAATCTTGAGAGCAGTGGGGAAGAGCAGTGTGAGCAGAATGGCACTCTCAGAAAAGAAATCAGAAGCGCTAGAGTAGGAAGAAAATGTGAACGAGTAAAGAATGGGGCATAGCAAGGTTTCTCACTGTGAGCCCAGTAGTCCATTTAAAAGAGACATTTCTTCAATATAGAAAACTCTGCTTTGTTTTCTGAAATGTTCATCTATATCTATCAACTATATCCACTGATTCCATTCGCATAATTCCTATCCACTCTTGTGATAATCAAATGGCTTTTAGCACTATCATGTATCCTGGAAGAGAGGTAACCTGTGACATAGACAAATGCCAGAGTAGTGTTTGTGACTGTATACATTACACAAAAGATAAACATTTTAATAATCATAAGTGATCCTACTATAGCAATAGCAACATAATCAACTATTAATTTATTAACATTTATAAAAATTGATAGGATGCTTCAGTTAAAATCACTGTTTTAAAGTCTCAAGAATCCCACATGCAAAATTTAAGTTAATAAAATTATACATTCATTTCTCCAAAATTCTCTGAAATAATTGTTATAAATCAAAATCAAGCATATGATATCATTAGTATTTATTATTAAAAATCTACTTTAAACATTAATATCACTTTTGTTACAGAATAACAACCTGTTTTTCTCATGTTTTGCAGGAGCGGATGCCATTGTACATGATTTCAAAAAGGACTGTCTGAACTATTAAAGTTAAATGAATTCAAAACTATGAATATGAATGAGTATCAATTTCATCATTTCTGTATCCCTTGCTGTACTGATACCAAAAACTAATATGAAATGGTCCAAACTGAATTGGTCAAGCTTCCAGGTTACAAATATTTGAGAAAAAAATACATATATCTCATTTGCTCAGGGAACAGCTTATAAATTGGACATTCACAGAGGCATAAGATCATTAACTATCCTCTCAGAAGTCAATTTTATGCTTCCTAAATTAGATCTAGAGCTGGGTTATTTTAAGACTATGGTTTAGAATAATATTCTGATCTTATGAAATCACTTTTAGGCCATTTTTAGCTAAACCACTAGCAATTCCATAACAACTACTGAAAACAAAGAAGAATCAATAAAACTAAGTTGTAGGAAACATCTGTGAAGATATTACTACTAAACTTCAGAAGGTTTTAGAAGTCAAGGTACAGCCAGATGTAGCTTTGCCTGTGTATCATTTTACACAGAAATCATCTGGTGGAATTGTGGGTATGTGTGTCCTAAATTTAGTCTCATCTCTTCTAATTCCAATGTATACTTCTACATTTTTGTGTGATGTTATTAATTAAAAGCCATTTAAATTCATAGCTATAAACTCTGTATACGTGTTCTTTTTTTTTCTTTTTTTCTTTTTTTTTATTCTTTTTTAATTAAAATTTCCACCTGCTCCCCATTTCCCATTTCCCTCCCCTCCTCCCAAATATTGCCCCCTCCCCCCACTTCCCTCCCCCAATCCCCACTCCTCTTCTCCTCCCCCCACTCCATTCCCCCTCCCTCTCGATACTGAAGAGCAGTCCAAATTCCCTGCCCTGCGGGAAGACCAAGGTCCTTCTATCTATGTCCAGAAAGGTGAGCGTCCAAACAGGCTAAGCTCCCACAAAGCCAGTTCATGTATTAGGATCGAAACCTAGTGCCATTGTCCTTGGCTTCTCATCAGCCTTCATTGACCGCCATGCTCAGAGAGTCCGGAATCAACCCATGCTTATTCAGTCCCAGACCAGCTGGCCTTGGTGGGCTCCCAATAAATCAGTTCCACTGTCACAGTGGGTGTTCTTTTTTTTTTTTTTTTGGTTTTTCGAGACAGGGTTTCTCTGTGGTTTTGGAGCCTGTCCTGGAACTAGCTCTTGTAGACCAGGCTGGTCTCGAACTCACAGAGATCCACCTGTCTCTGCCTCCCAAGTGCTGGGATTAAAGGCGTGCGCCACCACCGCCCGGCTTGTATACGTGTTCTTTGAACTACTGTATAGGACCTGAAAAATTTCCACTTAAATAAATGTTTGTTCATTTGCTCATATTTTTAACATCCTGATTGGTGCCATTTACTTGACATCATTTGTGGTATTAATTAATTATCTGTGTATTCCCACACTTCCTATTATACACAGATTTAGCTTCTTTCTTCCTTTCTTCTCCTAGCCTTGGTGGGGAGTTGAAATTTGGTCCCAGCACAGTAGATATTTCATCTCTAACTACAATCCTCTGTTTTCAGTTTAAATGAGTGGGTTCTCTTAATGATAGAGTTGAAAAATGATTTTGTTTTTTAAAGAAAACTGCTGCTGCCTATTAGAACTAATATACTCATGGGTAATGAAGACAACAAAATGAAAAATGACCAGAAAGTATAGTGCTATGACATCTTGTTTATTTCCCAGTAAATTAAAGACACTCCCACAACTTAGAGGAAATGCAAGAAACATTATAAACCCAACAGATAAAAGACAGATCAAAGAAATTATTGACCTGTAAACCCCAGAAGAATGTTAACAAATGATGCTATTTTATTCTCCCAAAGGTAACACATTATAAATTACGTACATAGTGAAAAATGATAAAGCTCTATATCATGGTAATATTTTTCTAGCCTGCAAAAGACCCCAGTTCAATTACATGTGTAACAGCTGCAGAAACTCCATATTAGAAGTGCTTTGATTGCTTTTATGCCTCCCTCTCTCAGTACCTTTAAGCTTTCATTTGTCCTCTTCTCAGTGTTGTCTGTTTCTACAGCTCAACAGGTCCCACAAAAATATCTGCTCATTTTAGTGTTGTGCTGCCTAAGGCAGTAAATGAAGATCCCAGCTGAGCTAAACAGTCTACTTGTGCTTTGCTAAAACATTATGCGTTTTTGCTATGCTTGCAAGATTTTCCCATTATAGCCCTCTTCAAGATTCTATCACCTTTATAGCCCACCTATTTTTCCCCCACAGTGCTCACAGGTATTCTTTAAAATTGTGAACTCTGCATTCTTCTCTACAGATGTTGATTTGGATTCCATCTTCTGAGCCAGGAGACTTCTAGATATCTGTTTCTGTGATGGATGGTGACTTCCTCTGATATTTGCAGTACAGCCATGAAACCACTGGACAAGGTTAGTGATATGTAAGAATACTTGTTAGGTTTCCTAGACACTGTTCTATAATGTAATTACATTGTTATCAGCAAAGAATATATACGTGTTAGGGAACTATAAATAAAGTAACTTCTAATATGCATAGATACTGTACAAAATTTTTTACAATAAATCATTTATGTTGCAACATGCCATAGGTTTGTGTTCCTTGTTTTTCTTGTCATTTTTCATTATTGTGCATTACATAAGAATGAAGATTTGTGTCAAGCACACCATGACAGAAATATCTTTCTCAAAATGCATACACCATTGTACTAGCATAATTGCACATTCCATAATTTTGGGTTTTTGTGGTTGTTGATTAAAAAAGGACTTGCTGGGTACTTTTAGTTTCCAGGCTGGAATGCAGACATGCTGTCCACATGCAAGAAAAGTAAAAGAGAATACACTGAAACTCACCTCTTATTCTGTCATAGAACAGAGGTCATAGAAACAAACCATTACCCTCTGAACTGAAGAGTCAGAAAGGAGGAAACAGAATTGTACCACACTTGAGCAGAAGTTTAAGACTAGAAATTCTGCCTGGAACAGAGAACAAGGGAGACAATCTTAACATCAGCTGAAAATTTGCCAAAGGCTCACAGTATACAAATCGGAACCTTGAAAGCACCAGAAAGGCCATTTCAGAAGTGATTATATGCATTCATACTTTACCCTTCACAACTCTAATAGGCACTCACAGATAAGTTCAGAGAGAAATATGCTGATCCCTCCAATAAAGGAGGTGGAAAATTTACACATTATAAATTTGGTTGAGACCAATCTCTTTTTCACAGGCAGTCTGTAAAAGAAACAGATTTTTAGAGTTTAAGAAATAGTTCAACACTATTTGTCATGAGAGAAAGGATTTCTAAAACTCTTTTCTCCTTCTAAACCCTGTTGTACCTAAGAACTTAGATGAGTAAATTCAAAGAATATGTATCAATATTTTGTTAACAAAAAAAATAAAAAAATTATAAAAACAAAATAAGCAGACTATTATTAATTCTCTGGAGATCAATTAAAACAAATAAAATGCATACTGAATAATTTTATGAACTCTTTGTATTCCAGTTAAAATGTACATATTGGAACAAACAAGCTTAACATCTACAGATGAAAAACAAGTTGAGTTTATCTTTCTGAATCTGTAATTAATACAGATTTTTTCCAGCTCTATCCATTTGGTTATGAACTTTATACATTCTTGAGGGCAACATTATCACTCCACACATTCTATGTTCATTTAAGCTAAATATGTATGTATGTAGGTATGTATGTAATATTAAGAATGTAATTTTATGAAAATAGAATAATGTGATTCTTTAAATCATTTTTCAAATCTCTTTAGTGGTATTTTCAATCTGCTTTTCATCTCTGTCTATGCAACTTTCTCCTGAATCCCCCGTTAAAGTGCTTCACAACATCAGTCTTATCCCTTATTACATTTTCCTTTTGACCCCAATTTGATCTTCACTTTCCTTGTTTCTGTGTTTACTCCAGGTTCTGTACACAAATACAAAGTAGCACTGGTAATACATTTAGAAGAATACATGCAGCATTTGTCTTTCTGGGTCTCCATGACCACATTCAGTATAAGATTTCATAGGTCCATCAAATTACATGAAAATTTCATGATTTCATTTTGCTATATAGCTGAATATAATCCCTTTGCATATATGCAACACATGTTCATTATTACTTATAGAAATATTGGATATAATGATTGTTCTTGGATATCAACTTGACTTTGTCTAGAATTAAATAAAAAGCAAATGTCTGGGCACACCAGTGAGGGGTTTTCTATTAATTAAGTCATTTGACGTGACACAATTTTGACCGGGATTTTTCTTTGGCTTTTTTTTATTATTTTTTTTATTTTTTTATTTTTTTTGGATTTTTCGAGACAGGGTTTCTCCGTGGCTTTTGGGTCCTGTCCTGGAACTAGCTCTTCTAGACCAGGCTGGCCTCGAACTCACAGAGATCCGCCTGCTTCTGCCTCCCGATTTTTGATTTGGGAAGATTTACCTATAATCTGAGTCACACTGCTGTTGGCCTATATAAGGGACATGGAGTAGGAAGCTTACCTATCTTTGCAATTTTGCTCTTGCTCTCACTATCATTTCATTCCTTCACCAACTTTCGATCTTACTTCTGGATTCTGAGAATCCAGAATCTTACTTGAGAATAACTGAGACATCAGCTTAATGGGCTGAGAAACTACTACACGCCTCAAACGTCCATCAATAGGCAGCAACTCTTGAAGTTGCTGGACTAAGAGCCTCTAATCCAATCAAATAAATTATAATATTATATTATATAATATATTATAATATTAATATATTATATATAATATAATATAAAATAAATTATATATTATATAGTGTGTGAATATGTTATATATATACACACACACACACACACACACACACACACACACATATTACAGATACCCATACTTGTCCATCTTTGTTCAAAAAAAATGGCCTCATTACAATTTAGATAATTTAAATTGGCCACCTAATGGCATCTTTGATCCCAATATTCTACGGAAGTTTTAAACTACCCTCAGCACACAGGCAAATGGAAGAAGTTTCCAAGCCTTTTACTCTCTAAGCTCTAAGCCTAAGCCCTCTGTCCTTGCCGGTTGTTCACCTGCTCACATGTTCCTGGCTATGCCATCTGAGCTGGAAGAACAGTCCACTTCTGCTCTGGATCCAGCTAGCAAACTTTCGCCTTTTCAACCTCAGTGGGCTGCTAACTCTGTTCCTTCAGCTCCTACCCCCATTCCTTTAGCTCCTACTCCAGTTTCTTCATTTCTACCCCCATTCATCTGTCCCTACACCCAGTTCCTTTAGTTCTTACCCCCATTCCTTCAACTCCTATCTCCACTCTGGACCTCACTAAGGAATCCACACCTCCCTGACCTCAGCAGACAGATCCTTCTGCTCCTTTACTTCCCGCGGACTCACCACCTCCCTTTGCTTGCACCTGCACTGCGCAGGCTCCACTGTCCTCTTCAGCTCTCTCTATCCCCCAGTGACTACTCCATCAGCCCAGCTGGATCATTCTTTCTGACTGCAGTAGCCACCGGGCTCTGGCAGCCACCTTTACCCCTCCTCTCACACGCTTACATGTTGCTGCTGCTATGGAACCAAAACCTGACCAAGTCAAGCTGGCTGAATTTCTCCTGTTGTGAGAGGTGCCTGGAGTAGACAGATGGTTTGGTTAAGGTATACGTTCATTTCTCCCTCTCAAAACTCTCCCATATAGAACAAAAACTGCGGTCCTGTACATCTAATTCTACCACTTTCATAGAGCAATTCCAATATATTACCCAGTCTTATAATCTCTATAAGATATCTATATGATCCTTAAATTTATGATATTTAAATGTAAACAAAATTTAGCTGAGTAATGGTGTTTCTTGTCTTTGAACCCAGCATTAGAGTGACAGAGTCAGGCAGAGCTCTCTGAGTCTGGTCTAGAGAGCAAATTCCAGCATAGGTTCCAAAGCTACACAGAGAAAACCTCTCTTGAAAAATAAACCAAAGAAACAATCAGCAATATTTAGCAATTTCTCTACATGGAAGAAAATTAGAATATATAAATGATTACTAAGTCATCTTACCTGTAACATAGTTTTATAAATATTTTAAACTACACTCAAAATGTAAAAGTATTAAAATTCAGTTAACATTCTTCAGTTTGACTCATGTAATGGAAATAAAACCGAAAAGTATGTATAGTGAAAGAAAACAATAGGGAATAAATTTGAGCCTCAGTATTAAAAATTTCTTTAATTCAATGAAAAATTTTAAATGAAGTAACATTGGGGATAAAAACACTATGGTGCAATGAAGAAACATTGCATTTCAAATAAAGCCTGAGTTATAATACCTGCAAGTATCATCCCATAGTTGTTTTGCTAAAGAAAACTGAAAGGTTAATTTGAGTATAGAGATAGCCTTCTATTTTTAACTTTTTATTCACTTTATATTCAAACCACAGTTCTCCCTCCCAATCCTCCTCCCAGTCCCTCCTCACCTCCACACCAACCCATCCCCATCCAATTCTCCTAAAGGGTAAGGTCTCCCGTGGAGAGACTAGAATGCCTTGCACCTTAACATGAAGCACGACCTGAACAGAGGTAGTTTCGTCTGACATTTCTTAATGTGTAACAGCTCCATCTAGGTTAAGATCCCATTCTGCCACCACAGATGTGTGGAATGCAACATATATCATAATTTAAATGATTGCTTCACTTTAAAGGAAACTATGGGGAATTATTAATGTTGGATTTTTTTCCTACAAATTTACCTCTCTATAGTTCATGTCTATCAGTTTCATAAATATTTCAATGCTGAGTTAAAAATGAAATTTACGTATAAGCTATCTTAAAGGAATACATGTAACACAATTATATTTTGGATTAAAATCATGTCAAAATGGTATAATTATGTTTACCTAGTTAAATATTAAGTTATTGTTTATTCACTTTAAGTTAATGATGTGGTTTTAGTTTCATAAAATTGCATATTAATTACATAATCAGGTGAAATTTAACTAGACGAGAATTGCATTTTCAGATTCTCTTATGAGTTGCTTATATCATTAAAATTATATTGCTCTGTAAATAACTAGGGAAATAAATAATATTTTGCTTATATTTGCTTTGGAATTGTTTTTAGCCATGTATGTCTTAAAAGATAAACATAATTGATTATCAGTTATTATTATTTCTTCTCCAAAATATATAATATTATTTCTGTTTGATTTAAATGACCAAAATCTGCACATTTGGGTTTATGTGCATTTACCTGAAAGATTTAATTTTATGTTACTACTCTCAAGAACTCTGTAAATATTCTTTTTCAGAAAATTAGAAACAAAACAAATTAAGTTTCAAAGGGAGAGAGTCTATCTAAACCAAGCAATAAACAGTTCAGGATATTATCACGAAAGAATATGAGAAAGTTAATCTCTAGAAGAACAGAGCAATAAAAGAGAGGGTTGTCCAAACTCTTCATTAATAATTGAAACATGGGTGCATACGTGTAGTGCTTTGTAAGTAATGAACACTAGTCATGAATATTTAACAGTTTGCTTATAAAAAATGTGTCCTAAATTATGTCCAAATGTTAACAAGGATGTCTTATATTTGACAGAACAATGAGGGACATAAATATTTCAAAGCAGCAAGCATGGCAGGTGGAAGCAAAGGAAACACAAGGCAGTTTCCACGTTGATCTAATGCTTCAACCTTCAGATATGTGGTTTTTAAGTTTAATAGGAACAAAGTGCTCCCTCATCAAAGCCTGTGTTTATATCAGTGACATCAAAGCTATACTGGGATCTCTTTAAAGTACACTTATCAGACAAATAATGCATACAAAAGTGATGTGCCTTAGAGGAATGAAAGAAATCGACCCATGAAATAACTTGTTTGAAGAAATGATTTTCTTAACGATTAATGTACTTTTATTCTGATTTTCTGACTCATATACGCATAAAGATATATGTAATCTGTGAACATTTCTCAAATGTATTATTGTATACACATACAGACAAACATACACATACATATACACAAATATACAGAAATTCAGACATATCAAAAAGATCAAAATTTGCAGGTACATGAACGCATGAATCTAACAGAAATTTCAGTGTGACTATGCTGGCACAATTTTGAAAAATACTGTGATAACATTATTTCAAATTGTTTCTTTGCATATATACCTCCTTCATTTTTTCCCATCTTGTTTAAACAGATAGGGTTCTACCAAATATAATAAAAGGCCATGTATAAATTAAATAGTTCTGTGATTTTTGAAGAATAAAAATGTATGGAGTTAATATTGAATCATAAGCTCTGGTTCTACAAAGTCTGGCTACGAATGTTTCGTATACCCTTAGAATATCCAATAACACTCCTTTAAGGGAATATTTTTCTTTGTAGATTAACAAAGAGGAAGGTCATCATTACTTCAAATCTTGAGTAGAAAATGTATAGTAATACAAATGAACTCTCAAACTTATTCGAAGTCAATTAAAAAGTCAAAGTATGTTTGATAATGTTTGCAGATTATTCACAATCTGTAGAGAAAAGAGCATTCTTTATCATATTTAATAAACTAAAATGACTGATTTGCTTTTTATTTCCTATATTGTGTGTATTTTTTTTATTGTATTGTTATAGTCTTTCTTGTTTAAAATCATTCCTTCAGAGATGATCAGTACATTCTTTTTAGTATATTATGGTTTGTTCAGCAATATTTTCTCACCCTAAATTATTAAACACTTTAGAACAAGGACTAATTAAAAATTTATTTTTCTTCCTATAATATTCATTTTCATGTTTATTTGCACTATATAATTTTATAGATTTTCTGTACCCCAAATAATTACTTCAGAATCTTAATCCCACTTTCATCCTGTTCCAGTATGTGTTTATAATATCACATTTTATTTCTGTTAAGATTAAAAATGGTTTCTAACTTCATTAACTAGCTGTTCTTTGAAGAAATATAGATATTCCTGCATATTTTTATGAAATTTATTGGGTTCATTTTAAATATAAGATGTTTTCTTTGACTGATTCAATTTGGTTTGGATATCTCCATGTTTTATTTAGTTCCCATTCTCCTTCTAAATAGTGGTGCTCCAGCTTCTGCAGTCCTGGGGTTGAAGCTGGGCGTGATCACGCACACAGTAGTCTAGTGCTATACCACTGTGATGTATCTGCAAACCTGAGGAAAATCCTTTTTATTTCAATTATAGTCACTGTATTATGTAATTTCCTTGGTTATTAATACAAGCATATTAACAGCTAATGGAATCACTACTTTTATATAGTCTGAAATATATTCACCTCTTATCTGACTTCCAAAAAAACCCACTACAAGTATTTATTCTTTAATAATTCTTCTTTTGTTTTTTTTTTCTTTTTCTTTTCTTTTTTTATTACTTAAAAAAATTACCAATCAGAATTCCCATCCCCCCCCTACTCCTTCCCCTCTTCCCACTCCCTTCCTACTCCTTCCCCTCCTCCCACTCCCCTCCCACTCCTTCCACAGACCTCCCACCCCACCTCCCTCCAATCCCAAGAGAGGGCCATGCACCCCACCCTGTGGAAAGTCCAAGGCCCTCCCTACTACATCCAGACTGAGCAAGGTTTACATCTAAAGAGAATAGGATCCCAAGAAGCCAGTACATGCCATAGAGACAAATCCCAGTGGCCCCTCAGTCTACCCCAACTGTCAACCCTTTTCAGAGTTGATTTTCAGTCCATTTGGAGTTGGTGCATTCCCATTAGTTCAGGCAAACTGTCTCAGTGGGTGAACCCCTCATGGTCTTGACCTCCCTGCTCATATTCTCACTCCTCCCACTCTTCAACTGAACTTTGGGAGCTCAGTCCAGTGCTCTAATGTAGGTCATTACCTCTGTTCCCCTCTGTTGTTGGATGAAGGTTCTATTGTAATATTTAAGATAATCATCAGTCTATCTACAGGGAAAGGTCAGTTCAGGCACCCTCTTCGCTATTGCTTAGGGTCCTAGCTGGGATCATCCCTGTGGGTTCTTGGGCACTTAATACATTTCTTTAGTTATGTAATATATACTGGATTGTTCTTTTCTGATCTGGAAAACTAAAAGACATTTGGCTTTTACGTACCAGATGGTCCTTAATTTAAGTCTTTGGTTAAAAAAGAAAGAAAAACTGGATGTGAGTTATCCCTCTTGGGTGAGTTACTACATTTTCTGTAGTCGTTGAATTTGGGGAAATTGGTGCATGTGTAGACCCAGTGATTGTCATCTTCTCCAGATTCCAAGAATTTAGAGTTTGCTGTAGTCCTAGTCATGTCAGTGGCTTAGAGACCCGGCAGTTGCTTATGATAATGTGTAAAGCAACCACATTTGAAACGTGGATGGCACTCAGCTATTGCTTTTCTGTGGAAGCAGTACATGGAAGATGTCATCATCCGTAGGCCTGCTTACAGATCTGAACTGGAATGGCATGGAGCTTGGAATCAAGTCACCCTGTACTGTATCGGTCCCTTTGTGTAGCTGACCACACTGCACTGGGTCATTTTTTACTGATGCTTGTGTAGCAAGCTGTTATGTTCACCACCCACTTTCACTTAAGGTTAACTCTGAACTTAGCATTTTATTGCTTATTACTTACTGTCTTAGTTATTTAGAATGATTTTTGATAACATCAGCCTGTGGGGATTGTTTTTTCCCTTTTTCTTTCAGTTTTGAGGATCAAATCTAGAGTATTGATTGATAGGCTAGCATTCTACCACTCAGCCCCACCCCATGGTTGCTTTTTTTTTTTTTTTTTTTACTTATTTATTTATTTTTATTCTTTTTTAATTAAAATTTCCACCTGCTCCCCATTTCCCATTTCCCTCCCCTCCTCCCAAATATTGCCCTCCCCCCACTTCCCTCCCCCTATCCCCACTCCTCTTCTCCTCCCCCCACTCCATTCCCCCTCCCTCTCGATACTGAAGAGCAGTCCAAATTCCCTGCCCTGCGGGAAGACCAAGGTCCTTCTATCTATGTCCAGAAAGGTGAGCGTCCAAACAGGCTAAGCTCCCACAAAGCCAGTTCATGTATTAGGATCAAAACCTAGTGCCATTGTCCTTGGCTTCTCATCAGTCTTCATTGACCGCCATGCTCAGAGAGTCCGGAATCAACCCATGCTTATTCAGTCCCAGACCAGCTGGCCTTGGTGGGCTCCAAACACTATCCTGAGTGAGGTATCCCAGACTCAAAAAGAGGAACAATGGATGTACTCACTCATAATCGGTTTCTAGCCATAAAATAAAAGACATTAAGCATATAATGTGTGATCCTATAGAAGCTAAATAAGAAAGTGAACCCAAAGAAAATCATATAGTCATCCGCATGGAGAGGGGGAAGTAGACAAGATTCCAGGGCAAAAACTGGGAACTTGCGGGTGAGGTGGCATGGGGCAAAGGGGAAATGGGATGAGAAATATGAGAAGGGGAGGATGGGAGGACCTCGGGGGATTGGGATGGTTGGGATATAGGAAGGATGGATACGGGAGCAGCGAAGTATATATCCTATCTAAGGGAGCCATCTTAGGGTTGGCAAGAGACTTGACTCTTGAGGGGTTCGCAGGTGTCCAGGAATATGTCCCCAGCTGGTACCTTGGGCAACTAAGGAGAGGGAACCTGAAATGACCCTATCCTATACTGATGAATATCTTGCATATCACCTTAGAACCTTCATCTGGCGATGGATCGAGGTAGAGACAGAGTCTCAATTTGGAGCAACGGTCTGAGCTCTTAAGGTCCAAATGAGGAGCAGAAGGAGGGAGAACATGAGCAAAAAATCAGGACCACGAGGGATGCACCCACCCACTGTGACAGTGGAACTGATAATTCTTCTTTTGTAACTAACAAAATTATCTGATGAAGTAAAAACTGATGAGGTTTTATTATGAAAGGAAAACTCATATTTCTTTCATGGGTTAAAAGACAAATGCAGAAATTGCTAATACAAATTTCTTTATCATTTAACTTGTGAATTACCCACACTGCTAAGACATTTCACTCATCTTTCTCCCAATATTTTAAGTATCTTTCAGTATGATATGGATTCATCATTTCCTACTTCTCCAATTTTTGAATGCATTGACTCCTCAGTTTGTAACAGTATTGCTTTTTGATATTGATTATGAAAATAATTAAATTCAATACCACTTACCTAGTAATTATTTCTATTAAATTCTGATTAATTGTTCTCTCTTGATAAAGATTCTCCATCACAATCAATCTCTTCTGCAAAACATTTTATCAAACAATAATTTAATATAATATTGACATTAATATCTGTCTTCTGTATCAGAAACAAAGGCTATTTTGTGACCATATTCATAATTATATGTTATAAATACTCCATAAAACCAATAACCAACCTTCAAAATGAATGATTCCCAGGTATAATAAATCATTGGGGTGTTCCATGAACTACTGATAAAGCTTGGCAATTTTCTTTTTATTTTTTTATTACATGACTTTGTTTTTAATTTTTTGATGTATATTTATTTATTTTACATACCAACATTCCTTTTTGTGATATAAAACATATTTTTCTAATCTTGAAACATTGGTTAGTGTTCCAGGAGGGACACTGGTTTCCCAGCTGCCTGGCAGCTAAGACCCAAAATAATCACACAGATACTGCAGTTATAAAATTACTGCTTGGCTAACTCTTACATAAAAAAATTAACCCATTTCTATTAATCTGTGTATCACCACGTGACAGTAGCTTACTGGCTAAAGTTCCCAGTATCTATCTCCGATGTCCCCATCACTTCTCGCTGACTCTACCTTTTTTTCCCCCAGTACAAAGTGCATTTAAGCAACTTCCAAAACTTTAAAAATGACAGAGACATCTTGCTGCCTGGACAGTCACCCAAAGTTCTTTTGTACTGCTGGGGCATCCATCTTCGGCCTACAGGACAATAAATAGTATGCAGCAGACTTTTCCACTAGGAAAGAAATTTCAGTCACTTTCTTCTGTGTCCCACACAATGTCTAGCAGACTTTTTTGTTGTTGTTTTTTTGTTTTGTTTTGTTTCGAGACAGGGTTTCTCTGTAGCTTTGGTGCCCTTCCCAGAACTAGATCTTGTAGACCAGGCTGGCCTCGAACTCCCAGAGATCCACCTGCCTCTGCCTCCCGAATGTTGGGATTAAAGGCGTGCACCACCACTGCAGACTATTTCATGAAGCAGGAACCTTGAAAGACCGTTTCACCTTTAGGCAAGTTCAGCTGTCAGTTCTCTGTGGGTCCTGCATGTCCAGTTCATCAAGCAGTCCAGGCAAGACCAGTTTTTTGCCCAAATGGCTAACTAATTCCATAAAGAGCCTCTTCGATGCCTATCACCCTCTTGAAGTAGATTGGTGCAGCCAGGAGCATATGTGTTTCACTGTCATGGTAATTCCTAAATTCTTAAAACATTTTAAATGCCATATTCTTTAGTCTTTGAAAGGTTTAAAGAATGCCTATCTACTGAAATACATCTCTGTACATCTAGAAAATATAAGTAGCATGACTACAAGCTTGACAATTATCTATTAGCCTATGTACTTAATTATACATTACATTTTTAAATGAGCTTCACAATCACAATACCTTAATCAAGAGCAGAAATCTACATATATCAGAATTGACCTTAAATTTTATCAGTAAATCAAGATCTATGCCAATGCAAATCTCTATAGAAACATTTCCTGTTCAAAAAAACATATTCTTATATCTATAATTATTTGAGGTCCTCCAATATGCAGTTCTGGATTACTTTTGATAAATTCTTGTGGCTTTTTTAAAGACAGTGAAACACTGTCACACATTTGCTGACATATATAGCTTCTCGAAAACTTTGTGAAATTTGACATAACTTATAGCTCTTACATTTTGTATCATCCAAGTTCTGCTCCTCACTTGAAATGTAGGGTTTCCTCCCTGGACCACAGTTCTATTAACCTAAGTGCCTTCAGTGCCCTTGTCATCCCCTCAGCAACTACAGTTCAAGATCATTTCTTTAAAATTAATTTACATTTTTACAAACTTGAGCCTTATAAGTTCTACATTCCTTTCAGGGTACCTTTCCTATATATATATTGTTGCAATATGTGTGGTTTCTCTTAATTACCAATCATCTCTTTAACAACTACAGTTACTTTTTCTGCTTACTCCTGTCTTATCTTTAGCATTATCATACTCCTCTTGTTGACAAGGTATATATTTTTAAAGTTTTTTTCTCAGTTAAGTCTTCCTAGATATCTGACTAAAATTATTGCTCAAAAATAGTTCCAAAGCTTGGACTTTGTTGTCTGTCAAACAACATGTTCAGCGTTGTATGTCTCTCTACACTGTGGTGCACTTAACTTGTGGATGTTTTTTATACTAAAAATGTAGAATAAAGCCTATTTTGAAGATTTGAATAAAGTGATGAAGTTGCATTAAAAAAACAACTTTTGCATTTAGCTTCATACAGAATTTTAGTACACTGTAAGAATACAATAGGATTATTTGTAAAAATTTAGAAAGACTTATTTATAGTCTAGATCCCCAAAATACAGTGTTTCTCTATGAAATCTAAATAGACAGGCAATCACTGTCAACATTTTCAGATCCCCACCACTACCGGAATCGCCTTAAGGGTCTGCTTACACAATTCTATGGCATTCTAAGTCTCAAAATTATCTGACATTCCTTTCTCAAATCAAATTCAAAGGCCAATGAGTCCAACAAGAAGTCTATGGCCTCCAATTATCTATTTTAGATATTTTTATTGCTGACGTTGACTGCTTTTGAAGAAATATTTTTAGGGGGCTTTAATTTTTCCTTCCCCCCTGTACATTTACAAACATAAAATGTATTAAAGGAAAGCCATTCTATACTTTTAAAAAATTTAGGTCAGCAAAATTATTTATATTCTCTTGAAATTTTATTATTTTTATCACAAAAAAACCTTTAATAGTAACAAAAAATAATCAAGTGAGAATTTGGAAATTTGTATAATATCATCAATTTATATAAGGCACCTGTGTGCATATTTTAGTTATGATCTCAACGATAAACATAAGAGTGACTAGTCATAAGAGAAACCTTTAATCATCATTGAAGCTAAAAATACAATAATGCACGCATGTAGGTGAGAATTATTGGTGTCCCTTCTGATATTACTAGAGCATTATCTCACAGCATGCTTCCTGCTTCTTTGACTTTCAATCATTTTGTCCCCTCTTCTGAAATATTCCCCAAGCCTTAGGTGAGAGACTATGAGGCCAGAACTCTAGACAAAGATTTACAATAATTAAGGAGTTCTGAGAGTTTGAGAAAGAGTTTTCAACAGGAAAGAGCACACCAATTAATTATTCAATGACAAACAGTCAGCCCTGAAAATATACATACAAGTAACATTATAGAGACTGGGCAATCTATATATAGGAGTGCCTTTGTGTGTGCGCACGTGTGTGTTTGTGATTTAACTATTATTACAAAAAGAAAGAGGTCATGTACTTGGAGGGAGGCATATATAGGACAGTTTAGAGGAAATAAAGTGAAGTAATTATTATCCTAAAATATAAATTTAGTTCATACACTACTTGCTAGTACATGTGAGGTCCTCATTTCAATTTGCCACCCACCCTAAAATTTTGAAATACTATCCCTCTATGATGAAATGAATGTGATATATAATGTGTTTAGAAGCCAAGGAATCCTTACAGTTTTTTCATCTGTGAAGATGAATTATAAGTGCTTAACTTGCAGATTTACTGTTATAATTAGCTACCATATAACCAATTTATGCAAAACCTAGAATATATTCATAACCCAAAATGAATAGTAATAGTTTCTAAAATCATACCCTCACTTCTTTCCTATCAAATATAGTAAATTTAATTTCTCCTTAAAAAAAGGATATTGAAGTTATTTTTGGCTATCCATATTCAAGGGCATCTTATTTAGCACACAGCCATAAAGGATATACAAAATCATGAGTTATTTTTATGAAATGAAAATTATATTACAAAAGTTTAAATTGTAGAAACTTTATAGTTATCAAATATTTAACCTCTTGTGTATTTTTGAGAAAGTAAATTAGACAATGTTTATGTACTTTACAATTATGGTAAGATAAAAGCTTTAATAGAAAATGAATCACTATCAACTTTCCTTGAACAACTGAAAAACCTCAAATACTAAATAATAACAGTTTTTGTTCTGTTTTCATGCTTCATAGTCTCTTCTTTTAAAAATACTAAATCTTCCAAATATTATATTTCTTACAAAACATTAGTAAAACCATAAGTTCTTAGAGGCTGCCATGAATCTACCAATAATGGGGATGTTTTTATTCAGTGTGTGGTTATGGTGTGAAATGTAACTGTGAAAATGACATTGTGGGCTGCTATATTTACCCTCTCAGTGATTTGAACAGTATATCAAGTTTACTGAGTTTATAATTACTTTTTTCACTTCATGCTTCAGGCACAACCTGAGAGAAAAAATTAGCAGTAGTTTCTGCGCCTTACATCATTCCGATAATAGAAGTCAGTGTTTAAGTTTCACTGGCAGATTGATTGACTGGTAGATGAGATACTGCACATGAGTAAAAAGGAAAAACTCTGCCCGTTCACCTTGCCTAGAATTTTATTTTCATTAATTATTTTTATCTAATTCTTAAACTAATGTAAAGCAGAATGAAATATTCTTTGAAAAATAAATTATTAATGAAGAATAAACTTTCAAAAATAATTACAGGAAACATTTTTCTTTCTTGTAAAAGTTTAAAGGGAAATTCACATGTTTCTGAAATTCTTTTTGAATATTTCCTGTGTTAAAGTAATTAACTGTAGGTGTGAAGCATTATGCTATAATATAACAGAAGTTAGAAGTTCACAAAGCTGGTTACATAATTGCAAAATTTGTGATTTGAGACAGTGATTTTATCTGATTAATTACCAATGTTCATAGTTAAATACACATAATTATTGAGAATATATTAGGAAACATTTTAAAATATTTTATCATGGTAAAAATAATAAATTATTATGGAAAGATGAGTATTCTTGTGCCCATGAAGAGAAACAAAATATGTCAACAAGAAAAGAAAGCTCAGACTATCATAGGATGCTAAATAATTAGAAAGTCTCTGTGACTTAACAGGATTAAAATATAATCCAGTCACATCCTTTGTAAAAGATGTCTGTGACATCGAACACAGTTGACCACACACTCACACAATAACACCGTGGGAAATGTATCTGTCGTTTATGCCAGGTGCAAATGTGCAAGTGAAATAATTGCACAGGCATTGAAATAATTTAAACAAGGTGAATTTAGGCATTTACTTCTTTAATGATTATTTATTAGCTGGTAGTGCAAAGCAATTTAAAAAAGAAAAAGCCAAAGGCAGTTTTTTCTTTGCAGTCAAGGGAACAAGTAAATAGGAAATTGTCAAATGCAATACAAAGTATCTTAAGAAGATAACCAAGGAAATTTGAACAAAATTAATGCAGAGATTCAATTTACATTTATGATGCTAGCAAGGACTATGGAAGTCAGACTATCCTAATTTAACAAAGATACAGTACAAATTCATATATGCTATTTAGAAAGTATAAGAAATTTAAGGATAGATTAGCCTTTACTTCTAATACTAAGAAATATTACATAGCTATTTAAGAACATATGTATCCAAATAAAGTTGTTTGTGGAAATAAAACATTTCATTTGTCCAATGCATGTCTGAATGCAGATTTCTTGAACACTGAAGAATTAGAAACATAATGTAGCTCAGTAAAATATAGTTTTTTAAATTTCCTTTAGCAATGATGCTTTTACTTTACATTCAGTATGAACATTTTATAATTTAAATGTCTAGAAAATGAAGTTCCAAGGATTATTTTAATCAATTAAAGTCATACATTTAATTTGTCAATATAAAAACTAAATGATGAAGTCACAAAATGTAAAATAATCTTGTATATAAATTAAAGTAAGAATAATGTTTGCAATATTGCCTAAAAATTCAATCAGAAATGGTAGAAAATTCAAGAACTGAAAAAAAAAGATTACTAGAATCGGTGAATCAATATGTTAAAGATATCATGAATGAAGGAATTGATGATAATATTTTTATACCAGCATTAAGACTGGACAATTTTTCTAACTTATGTAATTGGCATTTTAATATGAAAATCAAATGTGGGACACATTATTGTTTTTTAAAGTGAATGTGAGATATTTAATTAGTCAAAAATAAAATTTATTTTTTTTAATATACACTTTAAAGAATTTTCTTCATGTGAGTATATAATTTTTATTCTTCCTCCCCTATAACTCCTAAAATTGCCCCTGAATTCTATTAAATTAATAAAATCCTTTTTAAAAAATTTTGATGTTTCTCAAACACAAGCTTGTAAGTCTATCTTTATGAATGTGTGTGAGTTAGTTCTCTAAAGGAACAGAAGTGATACCTATATCACTCTGTGTGCATACATTTTTATTGTATAAGTCTGTGTGCATGTGAGTGGGTGTGTAAATATATAAATGTACAAACCAACCTTTTGAATCCATTTTCTGTTCCTAATATATATGTGGCTTTGTGACTAACAAATTGGGATCCTATAACCTATGAGAGAAGACCCAGGAAAACATTGTTGCTTTTCTCATCAGATATGAATGAATTCTAGCTCTTCATCTAGAGGTGGGGCCATTTTAGATTTTTTTTTCTTGAATGTTATTGTGTCAACTTGTGCTATCACTAAACATATGATGTTAGAAAACCATATTATATGGTTTCATAGGTGGAGCTCCATGTATAGCGAATGATATATCTCACAGTAGCTGTCCTGGGGTTACAATCGTTCTCTCCCATCTTCTGTTTGCCCTTAGATACGCTTGTATTTTAAATTTATCAGTTGTGGTTCAGCAATGTATGGTCAGTTGTTCTTTGCAAGTTGGACATTTGTAGACATCTGAGGGAGTTTCTATCTGCCACCCAGAGAAGCTTCTTGATGAATGTTAAATGCTAAACTTTTCTATGTAATTACACCAGTTTTGAAGGAGGCTTACAGTACTAGACATGAGTTCTGTGGTGTTCAGTTGGCCTCCAGTCCAAATATAAAACTCTTGGTAAACTGAACTACTGTTACATTGGGTATGAGGTTTTAGGATGGTGATTGCATGCTTCATGGAATTCACAGCTTGACTCAAGAAAGCTTTTTTTTTAAAGATTGACTTCCTTCTATGCATTTTATAAACTCATACACATTACATACATATTTTGAGGAAAAAATAAAATTATTCACAAATCAAATTTATAAATATTTATAAACTGATTTTTTAAAAAAATATCCATAACCTGAAATTAAAATTAGAAAATATGTCCTTTCAAAATGAGTAAGAATTTTATGAATAGTAGATACTATAGTAGGAGAGAGGATAGGCTTTTGTCAGGATGTATTAAATGAGAGAATAAATAAGAAGATAAAGAAAAAGGTATAACAAAGATAATAAAATTAAACTTCTGAAAATTGAAACTATCCGAAAACATTTGTTTTTCTCAGGTCTTAGGTTGTACTTTCTTATTCTTGACTCCTTTTTTTATTTTTCTTTCTTTTTTTTATTTTTCTGTACTGCATTTCTTTGTAGCTTTGAAGCCTGTCCTGAATCTCTCTGTAGAACAGGCTAGAGTCAAACTCACAGAAATCTCCCCGTTTCTGCCTCAAAAAGGCTGGAATTAAAAGTATGTGCCTCCACTGCCTGGCCTGTTACCCTTGACTTTTATGAATTGGACTTTATTAAATTCCAATATCCAGGAAAGCATGTCACATTTATCTTCTTTTTTTTTGATTGAGCATAATGTCTTATAAGTGACTCTATATAGTTACAAAGGAGATAATGTACACTTTAGCAAACAGTTACAAGTTCTTTGAATTGACCTAGTCATGCCCTCATGAACTAATGGCGAAATTCCATGAGTGAAACAGGATTTCAATTTCAGTTATCAGTCTAGTTGAATCTTAACTTTGAGACCTGCCCACCTACAGGGTAACAGACATTTTTCTCAATAATCATCACACTGATTGGTGACTCTAGCTCAGTCTAATTATCTAAAGTTAAAGGAATCAATGATATCACTTGCTGCTAGCCTTAGAAAGGGTTCAACTCCAAGCTCTGAAGTATGATTTCCTCTGAATTACTATGACTTGGACAACATTGTACTGTAAAAATAAATAAATAAATTTAAAAAAATAAATTAAAATCATACTTTTATAAGTCAATTATTACATATATGTCTGCAACTTATATTTCTCTTTATTCAATCAGGTGCCAACAAATTTTTAAGTTATTAATATATCACAATTATTGTCAAAATTATGCTATCAACATCAGTGAGTAGAACATTTGAAATTATGATTTTATTCCTTTGGGATATATATTTAGACATAAATTTTATACTTCATAATATTGTTCTTATTTTAGATGATAGAGATTAATTATAGAAGAAATTATTGTTGTAATTAATAGCTGTTTTGAGAACATATTTTGACAAAAATATAAAAAAATATTTTTAGTTTTTTAATATTTTCTATATGTGGGACTTATCTTTTTAAATTAAAGAATATATTAAGAAATCAAAATCAACTTTTACATAAAAGTAAAGCATAACACTGAGTTCCATTTCCACTGAGATTTTCATATATTTATTAACATTGTGCAATTATAACTGATGTCATTGTTTTTAAAAGCAAGAATTATTTGTCAGAATGCTATAGTAATAATTAATGTAACAGAGATTAAAGCAGTTTTATAGGATATTTTATTTGATAACTTTTAAAGAAACTTCAAACTCTAAAACCTACAGTGCTCCAAAATCAATTTTAAACTAAGTAGTACTATTCCATAAATTCTGCTACCTTTTCTTGGTAAAGACTTGCCTTTTATGTAAATGTGGCCAGGGTAATTTAGGAAGAACTTCCAAATTAAACTAGATGACAGCTACACTTCAAATTGGGTGTGCATTTTTGAATAGCTTAAGTGACAACGGGCCAAGAATGAGAGTTCTATGTCTGCTCGATGAAGAAGAAAACCTGTTCAAGTCACATTATAATTTTCAATTTCAGTGTGAGAATCATCTATGGTGATTTACTTATCACTTTAAAATTCATTCATATTCAACTAGATGGCTTATTTCTACTCTTAGTTTCTCTTTTCTACACAAGCATTTCTGATAAAAGATGTCCAATCTTTCTTCAGCTACCCTTTATTCATTCTGTATCCGCCAACTGACTAACTTGGATTCAAATGCGTAATATTTTTCGTTTACCAAGCCAGTAACATGTTAGCCTTCAGTTTTTACAGTAATTATCACTGAATCATCTCATCATTCTTCCGTATTATGCTTTAAACAAGTTTTGTTTATTTTTGTTTTGACATTACAAATTGGTTTACTGTTGAATAATATATAACAACTTTGGAAAATTATGACTTTGTTATAACATTTTTATACATATGTATCAAGTGTTTTCAATTGTATTCACCTCCATTAATTTCCCTTACTCCCCTCCCCTTCTGCTTCTGAGATAATTCTCTTAAAATTTCAAGTTATTTATATGTACATATAAATAAATATCTGATATAATAGAAAGCATGTAATATTTGTTTCTCTGAGCCTGACTTATTTTGTTGAAGCATATGGACTTAAATTATACATAGATTTTTTTTATCAACTTATAACAAAACATATAATGATACTTATGAAATTGATGTTTCCAAGATCATGTCTGCTTACAAGTCATTCCATTGATACTTTTTTATATTCCAGTATAGGTCTTAGTATGGAACCTTTCTTCAAAATGCCATGTACTATTTTCCAGAGATGAGATATACATAGATTACTAGATGTATCATTAAAATTCATTTGCTTTTATTATAATTGCATAACATGTATACAGCATGAAAAGTTCCATTTTAAAATTGATACATTGAGCTATAGTGGTGTGGGAGATCCTTCTGTATATGTGTTGTTTTTATTGGTTAATGAATGAAGAAACTGCACTGGCCTGTGATAGGACAGAGCAGAGTTAAGCAGAGAAAAATAAACTGAATGCTGGAGAAAGAAAGCCAAGTTGCAGAGAAGCCATGGAGCCATGAGAGGAGAAAGTCATGAGGTGCACATTGGAACCTTGCTGGTAGGTCACAAGCCTCATGGTAAAATATAAATTAATGGAAATAGGTTAATTTGAAATCTAAGAGCTAGCTTGCAATATACTTAAGTGGTTGGCCAAACAATCCTGTGACATTGTCCAGGCTTGTTGAAGTTTCTGTCCTGCCCAGTTCTCACAGCCAGCAATTCCCAAAGAAAATCACACAGAGGTTTCCATAAGTTATAACTGAATGGCCCATTAGCTCAGGCTTCGTATTAGCTCTTATAACATATATTAACCCATTATTCTTATCTATGTTAGCCATATGCTCAGTACATTTTTCAGCAGGACAGGTCACATCCTTCTTCTTCCGTGATCTGGGCAGGACTGGGGAAGAATGGGCTTCCTCCTTCCGAGCATTCTCCTGTTCTCATTGCCCCACCTTTACTTCCTGTCTGGTTGCCCCACTTGTACTTCCTGCCTGGCCAATCAGCATTTATTTAAAACATGATTGACAGAATACAGACAATTCTCCTGCACCACTTCCCCCTCTATTTTTTTTAAATAAAGGAAAATATCTATAGTCCATTTATTTTGGTGATGTGGGTGTAGTATTCCAAGCTACTTCCAGTTGATTGGGGGCACTGAGAATCTTATGGGGACCTAAAGAAAATTTAGAATTATGATCAAGTCCTGACTGGAATATCCTGTGAGTCTTGATCATCTCAGGCAGTATCATGAATCTGGTCTGGATGTAGAACTCAGATATCTGGGCCAACTGTTCCTACTGGAGATTTCTCAGGTGAGCTTTATTGATCAAACCTGATTTTTCTTAAGTCAGAATGAATCCACAGATCCTTCTCTGTGTATCTTTGACTGTCTTGAAACTCACTCTGTACACCATGCTGTCTTTGAACTCATAGAGATCTGCCTGCCTCTGCCTCCCAAATGCTGGGATTAAAGGCGTCCACCACCACACCTTGAAGTAACAGAGTTCTGTCTGCCTCTGCCTCCCAAGCTTTGGGATCAAAGGCCTGTGCTGCCACACCTTGAACTCACAGAGATCTATCTGCCTCTGCCTCCCAATCTTTGAGATTAAAGGTGTGTAGCACCACACCTTGAATTCACAGAGGTCTGTTTGCCTCTGTTTCCCAAGCTTTGGGATTAAAGGTATGTACCACCATACCCAACATCTCTCTTTTTTATTTTAAGGACTTTAACCTTTTTTTACTCTCCCAAGCTTGCAAATATTTTTAACACACAATAAATCATTTAGAGGTTTTTTTTTTTTTTTGAATCTCTCTTTACTATATATCTCTCTTTTTCTGACTACACGATACTTTAATTTACCAAGCAATATGGCTTTGATGGCTGGATCCAACCCATTCTTTAGCTTTCTGTGATTCCAGCCTCATGATGGAGGTCCCGGCTGTAGCCATGTTTATTGGCACAACTGTATAGCATTTCAAGGTCCCTGCCAGCAAGCAAGCTGCAGCAGTGTGTTCACAAACCACACTCAAATGCTCCCTAGTGAGACCACCTGCCTGAAAGAGTCATAGTTTGCCCTGGGAGGACGATCCAGGAAGTCGGCATTTTAAAACAGCATGGCTGTTTGCCTGCTATGGCTGAAAACAAAAAAGAATGTGGTCAGCTTTTTATCAATACTACATAAGTATTTGGTGGCAGGACCTTTTAAAAAAGCTTCAGGGTTTTACAGCTAAAGGTATGTGAGGAAGCCTCTCTTAAATGAGAGTGCTTGCTTGCCTCTAGCAATCAGAGCAGACCCAAGAAATTGCTGCTACCAAGAAACCATGTGTAATGTTGTTATTTTGTTCTAGAATTACTTTGCAAGCTGTCTCAATCTTTATGTGAATGCAGTTGTTTTCCTTTGTTTAAAAAAAAGGGGGGGGGAAGTGGTGTGGGACAATTCTGTATTCTGTCAATTATGTTTTAAATAAATGTTAATTGGTCAGCAGCCAGGCAGGAAGTATAGGCAGGAGAATCAGACAGGAAGTAGAGGCAGGGCAAGGAGAACAGGAGTATTCTGGGAAGGAAGCTCTCTCCTCAGTCCTGTCCAGATCATGGAAGAAGGAAGATGTGAAAAAGGTACCAAGCCATGTGACTATTTCTGTGTGGTTATTTTGGGACTGAGCAGCCAGGAACAAGGAAGCAACCTCCAACAACAGATTGGCAGACCAATGTGGGCAAGTACATCTACATAAAAACCTGAAAGAACTTAAAAAGGAATTGAAGACACACACACACACATACACAACAGAGTTTAATGCAGTTTCTTGCTCTGTTTGCTAGAAGGAGAAAATCTGAATCAGGACCTTTCTTTAAGGAGTCATGCCTCTTGCTTGCTTCTAGCAAATAGAGACCACCAAAGAAAATGCCACTGCTAAACCATGCTTAACTCTGTGCTTTTGTGCCTAGGATACCTTTTTTAATGCTTTCTCAGGTTTTACATTGATTTTGTTGTAAAATTGGCATGGCAATTTGTAGTAGGAGGCTGCTTGTTTGTCCTGGATACCCAGAACTGAAATAATCATACAGAAACTATAGTAATTAAATCACTTCTTGGCCCATTAGCTCTAGCTTCTTTTGACTAACTCTTACATCTTAATGTAACCAAACTCCATTAATTTGTCTATCGCCAAAAGGCTGTAGCTTACTGGAAAAAGTTCTGCTTGGCTCTGGTGGAGCTATATGACTTCTCCCTGACTCTGCCTGCTTTCTCTCAGTATTCAGTTTAGTTTTCCCCACCTAGCTCTGTTCCCTTGTAGTTCTGTAGGCTCAAAGCAGTTCTTTTATGAACCAATGATATTCACTGCAAATACAGGGGAATTACATATCACTAGTGCATATTCTGCATAATTTAGTTGCTTTTTTAATGCAATAGAAAAATAAGAATGTTCTTTTTTTTTGTTTATTACTTCACACACTGTGCTATCTTTAGCCTCCAAATAAATTAAGTGTCATGTATTTATATTAAGAGTTGTTATAAATCAAATATCACATTTCAAACATGAAAAAAACAAAAAATACCAAATAATATTACTTGATATGGTGTCATTTTCCAAATTGGCATGAAATGAGGACTTGGATGCCTACAGAAAATGCAGAACGCTATAAAATTTTAGATTAATCATTGTTTTGATAGAGCATAATGGAAGTTGAAGTAAAATCAGCAGTTTTTTAGTTACGGTTGCAAGAGGCAGGATTTGCTCTGAGATGTTAACAACTAAGCAAGGAAGGCACAGCACAGGGCAATATGATGATATTATACAAACATCATCAAGTGGAAAACATTATTCTTAGGAACTTCGTTTCATACCAGAAACTATAAGTATCTATACAAAAGACAGAGGAGGTCTCCACTGTGACTAAATCCTATTCCAGGTTACTCTAACAGTACACTGAGAAGTTTCTTCTGCAAAGGTCCTGGATAGAGTATACTCAAATCATACCAATCCTGAAAAGTCAACTTGAGCTGATATAAGTGACAGGAAAATGAAAGACACATGGAATTTTCTGGAGGATTACAAAGAAAGATTTATATCAAAGCAGGACAGTATTTACCCTGTATATTTTAGCCTATATTTTAACCCTAATATACCCTTGACTAAAATACTGAATTGAAAACAAAGGACATATAATTTCATCTGTGGTTAGAGAGGTGATGACGATGGAATTATTTAAGTCCTGGACATAGGGTGTAAGTAAGCCATCATAAGATAAAAGTGTCACAACTCTAAGTCCATGCTTATTTTGCCACAGAAAAAGAAAATTTCATGGGATTTTGCAGACAAGACTGGATTATATTTTTTTTTCAAAATTCGGTTATCTTTAAGAAAGATTTTAAACTACAGCTTAGCATGAAAATTTATTGCGTTCTGTATCAGTGAACAAGAGACTTTCATAAATGTTCTTTTGGCATTTTTTCTTTGCAGTACTTAAGGTGATTTGCTCTAAACGGCAGAGTAAATATCTGAAACCTGCTTCTTAACATTAGGTTATATTTCAGTAGGTCTGAGAAAAGAACACATTTGTACTTGAATAGATTCCAAGCAATCTGTTTAGTTCTTCTCTGTTTCAATTCCATTTCATAAACAAGCTGTATTTTAATCCACTCTGCTGTTAAACTAAAGCTAACCTTTTCCTTTAGTTATATAACATGAGTTTCGAACACAAATTGAAATAATAGGGAGTTTTGAAGCAATTTAGGCTTTGAATAGTTTTTCAATCATTCTCCATTTTTATCATTCTGTTCATATAATGATTTGAGGTTGCTAAATTTACTGAGAAGTCATCTGTTCTTTCACACTTTGAATAATTTCATTTACCCTAAGTGCATCCACTTAGCTGAGTTACTGTTAGAAATGATAGTACTTACTTGACTATAAATTCTAGAGCTTAGTAATTACATGTTATTATTTAATGACACATGGTATTAGAAAACAGAAGGTTGTAGATTCTTATTGAATTTACATCTATCTGTGCTAGGAAGATAACTCACAAGACAAAGAGTTTGCCGTGCAAGTGTGAGGACTGAAGTTTGTAACCACTTCATAGCTGTTGGAAGAAGCAGCCTCACTGAAATTTCAGCACTTAAAAAAAGGAATCAAGAGAAGCCTGGACAATGCTGGCTCAATGGAATAATCATATTCGTAAGTTCTAGGCTTAACTGACAAACAGTACCATGCCACAATGAATAAACGGGATAGTTTTTTGGGAAAATTTAGCATTACACCTATATCTACATACAAACATATCTCTGGACACACAAGTCTGTTCACACATTGGGTCATGCCCGTCAACAGACACATACATCACATACATCCACACATGAAAAATGTGTATTATTTCATTTTATTTCTATTCAGTTTTAATGTAAAATCAAATAAAGTTAATCTAGTTTTTAATATTTGAATTCACTAAAATAAATAGACATCGTCCTTTATCCTGTTTGTTTGCTGTGAACATAACACAATAAAAGGTTATTTGGGAAGAGTAGACATCAATTGTAAAAAAAAAAAAAAAAGGCTCCATCAGATTGCCATTTAGGCAACTTTTGACAGTACCATTCTTGGGTTACATGAGAAAACATGCTGAACAAGCTCTACAGGAGCAAGTCAGTAAGCATTGCAAAGCCTGTGTTTCAGTTATACTTATTCTTGCTCTGATTGAGTTCCTACATTGGCTTTCCACAGTAGACTGTGACCTGAGAAAAATAAGCCAAATAAACCTTTTCCTCTCTAAGCTGTTTTTGGTCAGTTCTTTCTCTTAGCAAAATAAAGCAGAATAAGACAGCATATTAGGTAAATTAATCACACAAAGGAATTTAACATATTATCATACAATACACTGTTGAGCTATATATAATTTATCATAAAAACTTGCACAAGAAATCTTGTCAAAATTCGGTCGTAATCTATCTGTTTTACTAAAATACTTTTCTATGTGTTCATTGCAATGCTCCTATATGATAAGGCTCAATGATTTAGGTAAGTTTAGTTTAGAATATCTTGAAAACAAATAGGTATTTCCTCATTGATAGCATTTACATAGTGAAAAATAATGATTCTAAAGTTGTTAGCATTGAAGCTGTCAGCTAATGTGTAAACATTTTATAGCCATGCAGTGGTGGCACACTTTAATCCCAGCACTCAGAAGGCAGGGACAGGGAGATCTGAGTTTGAGGCCAACCTGGTCTATAAGAGTTAGTTCCAGGACACCTGTGGCTGTTAAACAGAGAAACTCTGTCTCAAAAAGAATTTTTTATTTTTATTTCTCTCAAGAAAGAAACATGATGAGTAGCTTATAGGATTCTGCATTAGCAAAACCTAATGTTTTATCAATTTGTCTTTTCTTCAGTTAAAAACCTATTTCTCTCAATAAGGAAAAATGGCAATTAAGTTTTAGGATTCTGTATCAGCAAAACTTAAGTTTTTTAATCAATTCTTCATTTCTTCCATTATAAAACAATTTAAAAGGCCTAATTTGCATAAACCAGTATTGAAAGTAGGATTAAATATTATAATTGGTATGAAGACACTCTAACAAATGGTAATCTTTAGAACAAACTTGATTATGGCTTATAGAGTACCTCCATTATGGAATATTTTATTTTTGGTTAGCTTTCTTTTTCCATCTTTCAAGCAGTCTGCCATTTTAAAGTCACCATAATCTGTAAGTATTTTACAATGTAACTTAAATTTCTGTTTGTTTTTTATTCATGTACTTTAGAAAATGTCTACAATTTATTATTACTATGCATTATATTTTATGTATTAACCTATTCTCAATTTAGAAAGAGAAAAATGTTTATTATGGCCATAGTTTCCAAGTTTAGATTTCTAAGGAATAACCAATCAAATCACAACTGGCAATGAGATGTGTCATTCTTAATATTCAGTGTAAATCTCATAATGGTAAAATATGTAAATCTCATAGTGATAAAATAAGATTTTCAGAGAAACCCTGTCTCAACCCCGCCCCCCCCCAATATATATGGTTTTAGTACAATCCCTTGGATACAGAATTCAAATGTCCATATTGAACACAATACTCAATGTGTTTTTTCTGTCATGAGAGACTTTATTTTTTAATCATTTTACATACTAGCCACAGTTTCCCCTCCCTTCCCTCCTCACACTTCTCTCCAACCTCCCTCAATCTCATTCTCATCCACTCGATAAGCATAGGACTCTCGTGGAGTTCAGCAAAGGCTGGCACACGAAGTTGAGGCAGGACCAACCACTACTCGCTGCATCAAGGCTAAGCAAGTCATCCTGCCATGTGGAAAAGGCTCCAAAAATCCAGCTCCTATGCCAAGGATAGATCTTGGTCCTACATCCATGGGCCCCACCAGCAGACCAAGCCGCACGACTGTCACCCACGTGCAGAGGGTATAGTTTGGTCACATGAACGATCCCCAGTTGTCAATCTAGTCTGTGAGCTCCCACAAGCTCAGGTCAGCTGTCTCTGTGGGTTTCCCCATCATGATCTTGATTCCCACCTCCCACCCCCCCACACACACATACACTTCCTCGTATAATCCTTCTTCTTTCTCTTCCACTGGACTCCTGGTGCTTTGTCTGGTGTTTGACTGTGGATCTCTTCATCTGCTGCCATCAGTTACTAGATGAAGCTTCTATAAGGACAATTAAGGTAGTAACCAATCTGATTACAGGAGAAGCCTATATCAGGCATCCTCTCCACTATTTCCAGAAGTCTTAGACAGCACCAGGGTTCTCCCTAATCTTATAATGGCTCCTTCTATCATGATATCTCTTTCATTGCTCTCCCACTCTATACCAGATTGACTATCCCATTCTCTCATGTTCTCATCCCCCATCAACTCCCATCTCCTGCCATCTACACCCCCAGTTTACCCAGGAGATCTGTTCTACACTTTCCAGGGCAAACCTTTTATCCCTCTATGGTCCTCCTTATTACATAGCTTCTCTCAGAATAAAACCCAATTTCTCAATGGATACATGGAAACCAGAAGGTCCTGGAAAGACATTATACATACTCTAAATGACCACAAATGCCAGCCTAGACTACATTACCCAAGACAATATTCAATCACCATAGATGGAAGACCCAAGATATTCTATGAAAAACAAAACGAATTTAAACAACACCAATGCACAAATCCAGCCCTTTTGAAAACACAAGAATGAAAACTCCAATCCAAGGAAATTAGCTACACCCACAAAAATGAAATCAATAGTTTATCCCAAACCAGCAAATGCAAAAAAAAAAAAAAAAAAGTTAAGACTGATATTGAGGTCTTTAATCCATTTGGACTTGAGTTTTGTACATGGTGATAGATATGGATCTATTTTCATTCTTCTACAGGTTGACAACCAGTTCTGCCAGTACCATTTGTTGAAGATGCTCTCTTTCTTCCATTGTATACTTTTAGCTCCTTTGTCAAAAATCAGGTGTTCATAGGTTTGTGGGTTAACACTGAGATGGTGGGGCTGAGCTATTAGGAGATCAACAAGGCCAGCTGGACTGGGACTGAAAATGCATGGGATAAAACCAGACTCACTGAATATGGTGGACAATGAGGGCTGCTGAGAAGCCAAGGACAATGGCACTGAGTTTTGATCCTACTGCATGTACTGGCTTTGTGGGAGCCTAGCCGGTTTGGATGCTCACCTTCCTAGACCTGGATGGAGGGGGGAGGACCTTGGACTGCCCACAGGGCAGGGAACCCTGACTGCTCTTTGGACTGGAGAGGGAAGGGGGAGAGGAATGGGGCATGGGGATTGGGGGAAGGGGAGAGAAAAGGGAGGCAGGGAGGAGGCAGAAAATTTTAATTTAAAAAAGGTAATAATAAAAAAATAAAAATAAAAAATAAATAAATAAAATGAAGCCCTTGAGGCTTGGAAGATGATGCCCCCACCCCCCCAAAAAAAAAGAAAAAAAAAGTTAAACACACACACACACTTCTACCAGCACCAACAAGACCAAAAAATAACAGGTATTAACAATCGCTGGTCATTAATATACCTTTATATCAATGAACTTAAAAAATATTTCTTTCGACTATTTGAGTAATTTCTTATATTTTATATTTCCTTCTTAGATTTCTCACAGGTCATTGTTACTAATTTACCTGGCTCTTCATTATTGACCATAAAATGGTCAGTGTACTAATTTATTCATGTTTGAGCTATGACTCCTTCAACATTGTATTTGTTCTTGAAAGTTAGAGAAATTATTAAAATATATTTTCTTTCACTCCCTGATCTAATTCTAGAGCAGACTTGGGATTTCAATATGAAACATAAACTGTATGCACCTGTGTCCAAACATTAGATACCCAGCTGGTCTTGCTATTGAGGAGAGTTGTAAACTCACTCACGTGACTCACTTCTTTTTTACCCTTTTCCTCTTGTACTGACATAATTTTCCAACCATGACTGACTCTTTCCACTTCAATTGTAAGAAACAAAAAACAAAGCTTCTGCTTTCCCTAGATTGCTTTTTACATGAATTTTGTCACAGCCATGAAAAAAAGAACAAAAAAAATTGATTTATGTCCTAGACAATGGTATAATTCTTATATATCTCATGTCTCTTAGGTAGAGGACATAAGCAATTCTCCATGCATGTATCATAGATTATATCTTCACTACATTTAAATTTGAATTCTGTCTCTAGTTGACATCCCTGACCAAAAAGTGTAAAAATGCAAGAGAGCAAAACTACCCTCCATATACATACCAAAATAAATAATGAGGGTCTCCCTATTTATCAGTAAACTAAGAAAGAGACTTTCAATTATTTCATATTAATAAGTCACTAATTGTTCTTTTAGTTTATTCTTCTTAAGTTCATCCTGTTGTGTGATAAATATTTTGTACACCGCAAAGATACGTCTGTGTTTTACACACTAATCCAGGGCACCTGGCTGGTTTAATAAAGAGCTCAATGGCCAATAACTGGCAGAGAGTATAGACAGGAATTCTGGGAAAAGAAATCATATCTTAGGCCGGGCGGTGGTGGCGCACGCCTTTAATCCCAGCACTTGGGAGGCAGAGGCAGGCGGATCTCTGTGAGTTCGAGACCAGCCTGGTCTACAAGAGCTAGTTCCAGGACAGGCTCCAAAGCCACAGAGAAACCCTGTCTCGAAAAACCAAAAAAAAAAAAAAAAAAAAAAAAAGAAATCATATCTTAGAATAAGAGAGACAGAATTTGCCAGCGAGACACAGAGCGAGTTAGACTTATAGTATGCAGGAGAAGTAACAAGCGACAGGTAAGAAAGTAGATTAATATAAATGGATTAATTTAAGTTTTAAGAGCTATCTGAGAACAAGCCGAAGCTAAAGCCAAGCTTTCATAATTAATAATAAATAGCCATGTCATTATTTGGGAACTCGGAGTCCAAAGAATGTCTTACTATATTTGTCATGCCACATGGGGTAACAAATTATGTTTTTCTTTTGGCTTAGTGGCTACAAATGAATCTCCTGATATTTAATTGCCTTATGTTGCCCCATGGCTCCACAGTCAATGCCCTGCCAGCATCTCGCCTACAGTTTAGAGATACTTCCTTTCCTATGGCCCCAGCTCTGTTATAGCTGAGATACGTAGATTTAAACTAAGGCTCTATCACTTTTCCATACTAACAAATACTTAGAATTAAGATGTGGCAATAAGATCCTGATAGATTAGAGAGGCTGAGAAGTAAACAAATGACCTTCCTTTTTGGCTGGAGACTCAGTAAAAGAGGCATCTCTCCACTGCTCCAAAACCAAAATAAGTGCCAAGCACCAAGTCCTGCCCTCTCTTGTGTGTCTCCTTTAATGAATTCCTGGCTCCTCTGGACCCAGACTCTCTATGGTTAATGCCAGTCAACTAGATGTAGGCTCCAACACCTGAACCAAGGTTGCTTTTATTCAATTAACATAAATGCAAACAGGTGGTTTACAGAGTGATCAAGTATCAACAACACTGTCATTTGCCACTGTAAGAACTACAGGAGTTCAAAGTTGCCATCATAAAATCAAAATATTTTAAATCGATTATAGTTATATATACACAAAAACATAGATGTTTGGTATCACCTTATATTTTGGTAAATAACTCTTACAATGTGTGGCAATACCTATTCCAAATAATTTAGAACTTCTATTTATGGTGACAGTACTACACAAACTCATGTATTCTATGACACTGGAATTTTTAAACTTCATATCTCAACCTTAAATCTTATTTTATAAAAATGTATAGGATTGGTATCTCAATACAAAGCTTAACTCAACACTCACTGCCTTGCTTTGCTCTTTTCTTCATAAAACAATTCTGCATGTTCATTTATATAAGCATATTTGCAAACATTTCCATATATATGCATGTTTATATATGTATACATATATAGGTAGATCTTATATATGCTGTTTTTGTCATTGTTAATGGCATACAATATATCTTGACATATGAATAAATCCCTTGAACAATGCAGTGTGGCTAGTTGAAAAATTTATTACTTTTTCCAAAACGGCTATGCTGGAGATGTTCTGAACCAGAATAAAGAATGGCAACATGTGTATTCAGGTTAAACACTAAATTGATATTTGGTAATAATATGTATATATATATATAATATTATGCTAAATATTACAATTTTCATTCCTCTAATATATTTGTGAATAAGATCTTTATTACTCAGGTAAGGAAACACTGAAAAATAAAGAAACATCACATACATATCTCAGAAATTCATTCTAAACAATTGTTAGTGCCGCTCACAAGGAGTCAGGAGTTCAGGACATGAAGCTCTAATAAAATGTATCCCATAGTGAGCCATTTGTAGTTGTACAGCAACATCAGTAAAGTGAATCCAGATATCCTATACATTATGGTGAATGGCTTCGAATCTCATCTTCCTTGAAGCAACTCACGGTGAAATGAGCTGAATAAAACAAATTCTGATTTTTCACATTTACTGTTATTAAAGAAAGGAACAAAGTAGTGCCAAGGGGAATAAAGGGATAAAGCTATGGCTACTCAGTTGTGAAGAAAGTAAATTAATAAAACTAACCTCATTTCTTTTGTACATGCTTTCAGTAGATGCCCCTGGAGAACAATTCCCTTTATGGAATTGAGTAAGTTTGAGGGTGAGCTATGAAGATTTCTAACTGGGTCTTACCTTAGTCATATTTGTGCTTGGTGTATCATGAAGAACTAATGCCTTAGCTTCTTTACCATCCTTACTTGACTTTTCTCCCCATGGGTAATTTCCTTTCAAACTGTTTACAAGAAATGTTGGTAAAGATTATAGTCTCATCAAATATCCTCTAAAAAACATTATGAGGGAAAAGGAAAAAATAATCATGTGAATATATTGAAGAGAATTCTCTAAATCTTTAAAACGTGTGATGCTCTGGGCTTGTGTAAAATATTAAATCTTTCCTTTGCCCATTGCTGTGCAAAACTTATTAGAGTATGCTAGAAAAAGCCTTCACCCACCATGACAAACACAACAGCCTCCAGGCTGTTCATCTGCCAAGGGGAGTATTTTTCATTTCAATGCCAACTGAGTTATGTATGTGCAGATCCTTTCCAGCCTGTCTGCCTGCTTGTCACTTTTCTTTAGTGGATTCCATTTAAGAATTAGTCCAACTTCATTTAATACGGTGCAGTACCCTATGTAGAAAAGCAGACTGGCATGCATATGTACATTTTTTCATAAAAAAGAGTTTAAAGCCAAATATCTCAACAAATAATATTTGTTCTAGAAATAACATTTTTGATAACTAATGTATCCCGAATCATAAGATTTTTCAATGAACTCTTCATCTATTTTTTAGCTAAGTGTTTGGTAATAGGGAAAATTAAATCTGCTTTATTTACTATAAGTTAACATTTTTCTTTCTTCATATACAGAACAACGTTTGTAAGCTTAAGTTATCTATGTAGTTCTACTATACTAGCAAACGAGTCAATATAGCATTTTGTTGGTACATGTTAGATGAATTTAAAGAAGTATTTGCATGTTTAGTATTTATTTTAAAGAATGCTTTGTTCAACCCTATCTTGAAAAACCAAAAAGAAAAAAAAAAGAAAAAAAAAAGAAAAAAAAACCACCCAAAATCGTTCTGCTCAAATGAAAGAAAACAACATTTTAAAAGTAAATTCAGAAATTTCACAGAAATGTTCACTCTCAGGGTTCATTCTGCAGCGAATGACTTTCTCAGCATTGTGAACACTCAGGATCTGATTTTAAAACCAGATTACAAGTTATTGAGTGCAACAATTGACAAGTGGGGCTTCATAAAATACATCTGTGCGGCTGAGGATACTGTCAAGTGAAGGGAAAGTACACAAAATGGGAAATAATCTTGTTATATCTAAATTAAAAATTTTGATTCTTCCCTCTCGTATGTATACATAAATGTATGTATGTATGTATGTATACATAAATCAGACAATTCTGAATGAGAACAGACAAGTTAAATTTGGAGTATAGTGAAAATGTATAGTAGGTAGAGTATGAAAATTTTACTTATGACTGAGTTTTGAAGTAATAGTCATAATGAGCTAAAATGTCATAATCTTGATATGATAATTTAATACTTTTGAAAAGTTTTAATAATACATATTAAAACACACTATCCCAAAACATTCTGAATAATGTCCATATAGATGTGTAGGTCAATATCTTCATGTCACAAAGTTCACACTCACCTTGAATAGTGGAAACTAAGCTTTAACAAAAATACAAAAGGATTCAAATAAATATAATTATTTTATATTATAGTAATAAACACTAATAAACATCAGGGTTATTAAAACTTTAAAAGTCTAACGTTCTTTGATAATTTTGGAAAAATTATTCTGAATTAGGTTGGTCAGCATAGATAATCATTAATGCCTACTTTCTAATTTTATTATTATAAATATTGAATTAATGTTATTGCAATAAACTTATTATCATGTTTTATTTCATAAAGTGACAGTTTTAAATCACATACTTATAATATATTTTGTACTTATAAACTACTAAATAATATTTTCCAGAAACTTTTCTGTTCACATTTTTGATTGTAAGAAATTCTTATCTAGAAATTCACTATTTTTTTTAATTGTACTTAATTTTTAATTTGAGGATAAGCGCTATTGTATTATAAAAGCAGAGGTACTGACAAACCCCAATTTCTAAATCAAATAGTTGTCTCCATATGACAACTTTTCATAAAAGAAAATTCTTTTTCTGAAATGGAATTTCACTGGTTATACAAACAACATTTGAAGTTAGAATCAATATCCACCAGTAGAAGGCCAACACAAAATGAACTCTATGGTGTCTGTTGGAGAAGTTTTGTATCATAATATGTTTTTGGACTTTTTTTTCTTGTGGGTCTTTTACTTTTACAACAAGGTTTCTGCGTCTGTATTTTGTGTGAGTGTATCCATGTGTGCTCTTTAGTGCATGTATTCCTTGTGCTTTCTCTTTATTTTGTTTTTGTTGTTTGGATGTCTCTTTGGCTGTTTTTTTTTTGTTTTGTTTTGCATTATTCTAGTTTTATAGTATTTTTTATTTTCCTATTTATTTTTAAGAGAGAGAGGAAAAGAAGGTGTAGATAAAGAAGAGAATAAAGACTTCTAATTGACTCAGACTAAAATAAAACAAGAAAAACATCACAAGATAAACGAGACCTACAAAGTTGATTTAAATCTGAATTCATCACAATTACCCACTATTAAAAACCAGGCAAGTCAGATTAAAATTAACAGCAATAAAGTTGTTTTCAGTGTCACTAATAAAAGGTGGATGTCAATAATTATTGTAGAAGGGCCCAGATTATTTTGAATAGTATTAGACCTTTGTTAGATAGTTCTTGCTTGGATCAGAAAGCATAAAGTTTTCCTTATCGAGGAAATTTCTCTTTTCAACAGACAGGGATAACTGCAGAAAATCACAACTAATCAAAATACACAGTACTGGAGTTCAATTGCAATTGATATATCTTTAAAACACACCTGCTCTTAAGTCTTAAAAAACACTATGGATAAGGGTGGAGAAAGATTGTAGACCAGAAGATCAGACAGTAAGTTCTGAGACTGTCTCCTGTTAACATCAAAAACTATACCTGTAAAAACTAAGCAAGGTTATTATGAGAACATGAACTGAATGAACATGACACAAATGAATGTGCCAACCTGAACTGATAAAAGCTCACGAGGTCTCAACCCTACAGACATACACAAAACTGTAAGCAACTGAGTACATCACGAATAGGAGAGATAGTCCTCTCCAGAGGATACCCCAATTCACCGTCCAGTAATAAATGCTCATTCCTCAAAACATACATTCAAATAATTTTATATGGACTCAACAGGACACACACAACACATGCACACGCACACACATGTGTGCGTGCATGTGTGTGTGCGTGTGCATATATTATTAAAACCAATAAAAAAAAGCCATGAATTTGGAGGATAGCAGGGAGTGGCATATGGAAAAAATTTGAAGGGAGGAAAGAAATGGGAGAAATGTGCTAATTAAATAAGAATTACCCAAATTGAAAAAAAAAATCATGAAGAAAGAAAAATAGAAAGCAGGCTGAGAAACCTACAGAACGCAAGCCAGTAAGTGAATTTCCTCCATATTCTCTACATGTGTTTCTGCATCTAGGTTCCTGTCCTGATTGAGTTGCTTCCCTAACTTCCTCCAGTGATGGGCTGTAGTAGGAAATGTTTGTAAAATAACCCATTCCATGCTAAAATGCCTCAGATAGTGCTATATTATGTAACAAAGGAACCCAAATGAAGAAAATAAGGAACAAAATGATAAGTCTTCATGAAAACTTTTGCAATTCAATAAACGAAATGAAAAACATTGACTAAATTGATTACCTATTGCTTTTAAATAAAATCTATACTTAAGTTTATGCTATGTACGTATATGAATATAAAAACTTATATCAAGCCGGGCGGTGGTGGCGCACGGCTTTAATCCCAGCACTCGGGAGGCAGAGGCAGGTGGATCTCTGGGAGTTCGAGACCAGCCTGGTCTACAAGAGCTAGTTCCGGGACGGGCACCAAAGCGACAGAGAAACCCTGTCTCGAAAAAACAAACAAACAAACAAACAAAAAAGAAAACTTATATCAATGCTTATGCATATGTATATTTACATTTTTTTCTCAAATAAGTGTAAGGTTCTATTGATGTTAGTTGCTGTTTAGTATAAATTCAAAATATCAAAATTTAAATATTAATTCATATATTTGATCTACAGAACAAAACAGTCCGAGGACATAGTAAACTACTGTCAGCAAATACACTCCTGATTGCATGATTGACAGTAATATTGGCTTGCTACAGTATACAGCAGGAGGGAGAATACTGAATATCAGTAATCATAGTAAAGATTAAAATGAAATTTAAAGGTGCACTTACTACGTAACAAATAACTCTAACACTGTCTTTATTTATATTTTTAAAGATTTACTTATTATGTATAAAGTGTTCTGCCTTCACTCCAGAAGAGGGCACCAGATCTCATTCTGGATGGTTGTGAGCCATACATGGTTGGTGGGTGTTGAACTCAGGACATCTGGAAGAGCAACCAGTGCTCTTAATCACTGAGCCATCTCTCCAGCCATAACACCATCTTTAAAACAAAACTTAACATTAACTATTACAAGTTGAGACCTGTGTTTTGGTGTGCATATGTAGGTTTGTTTATCTGTATGAAAATATCACATTTGGGTAGACAATCATTGATTAGTTTTGAATATGGAGTAATAATAAAGCTTTCTTAGTTTCCTTATTTGTTAGTTAATGTTTTGTCTTAAATTAAACTTTAATTAGTTGAATAGAACTTTTTCGCAAGTCACAATCCAGGGTTCTGGTAACAAAGGGTTTAAAGTACCAGGCTTGCTATGATTGGCATGATATCTAAAACACAGCATAATATTTTTTAACATCTTTTAAAGTGTAAAATGCTACTCTCCTGTTAACCTCAAACTGAGACTGTCTTCTAGACGCAAATTTATACATGGTTTTTCAAAACGTATATCCTTATATTGTACACATAGTGAATCCTTGGCATGGCTTTTCCATTTATTGGCATTCAGAGTTCTCAAAGACTACACTTATCTCCTAGAACACCAATGCCTGAGCGCATAGTACACCTTGAGACAAGTGATTTGCTGTCAATCTTTTCTGAATCAATTTTCTTATACATATTAAATGGGAGTTCTCTGTGATAGATTTTAGTGCAGGATATTTAACTTTTAAGTACCTAATGTGAAGGAAAATTGTTTTTTATATCAACAATATGTCTGTAACCTAACTAAGGTATGTATATGTATCTTAAAGAACTATGTACATGCTGATATATAAATATAAATGTGTGTATGAGTGTGTGTGTGTGCAATAACATTACATAGGTTATAATTTTATATAGCATGATTCACTGGTGTTGAGAATTACAAAGATCGGTTTCTTCATGTATTATGATTATGTAGTATTTTAATTAATTTCCTAATATTGAGTTACACATTTCCAAACTATTTTCTTCAGATCAATTTTTCTCTATAACACTCAATTATATCTCTGACAAAATTATGAGTGGAATAACGTTTCAGTAAAGAAAGAAGAAATACTTCATACTTGCAGCAACAATAAAGCAAAGCTAAATGCTAAATAAATGGGAATCTCTTCATGACTTAGTATACACAGAAGTATGATGTTCTATTGCTTTGCTTTTGGTGATTAACATATTCACATTCAGTAGAAATAATGCCAGAATTTTATACAAAATATGTGATATACATAATATGTACGATATAGTTAAATAAGATATATATGTATATATATATATATATATATGACTATTTGTTAACAAAATTGAGTTAACTGTATCTATAAAGCTAATAGAATTTGGTAAAGGATTCAGTCCAGCATACTATCATGACAAATTTCTGCTTGCAAGATTTGATGCCAATAATTCATCTTGTGATAAAACCCAGAAAATCAAACAGATATCCCAGTACAAAATGCTGTAATTTCACTAAATTTTAAATGACTTAAAAGTTATAAAAACATCCACTCCAATATGGCATAGACTTGCCATGGCTCACAGCACAAACTAACCTGAACACTTATCCTTTAATTTATGAATACAATTAAAGCAAATACTTTTTCCCATTTAATAAAACTGATAAAGAAGAAAATAAAGACTTCAAATTGACTCAGACTAAAATAAAACAAGAAAAACATCACAAGAATCTGAACAAATATTTGACACTATGCCACATAAATGTACAATAATCTATAAAAATTGGTATGGTAGCACACACCTATAATTTCAGTACTGGGGAGACAGAGGCAAGCAGATTTCTCTGAGTTCAAGACCAGTATGGACCAACAAACGAGTTCCAGAAAAGCAAAGGCTTCATAGCAAAGTTCTGTCTGATAAAAAGAAAAGAAAATAAATGATAATGAAGAATAAGGAGCATATAGGTACTGAGGCAGGAAATTATAAAAGATAATACTAAAGTAGGGAGAAAGGAATAAGCAGACAGAAATTGAGAAATTAGGTGTATATTAATTTCAAATCAATAAAGAAGTAAAATCATAACATGATTTACTTAGTGAATTTAATTGAATAAACATCATACATGTTTATTTGGTCTAATATTGTGTACATCTTAGTACAGTAACCAAATCTGTTATGAATGTAAGAAACAGCCTTGTTATATTCAGAGGATGGCATGGACAGAACTGTGCAAATTGTCCAGCCTTTATATTCTTTGTTCCTGAATCCCACAATGTGTTTTGACCCCTTTGGGAAAGAAGGAGATATCCCATCAGTAGCTCGGCATTCACAGTAACTTCTTTTCACAGCTCTTCTTTTGAATATGGGTCTATTCATTCACTAACTATTGAAAAAGATGTGTCTTTGTGGGAGATTGAGAGAAGTACAAAACTATTGTCTTATGACTTACTTAGATGTAAATTTTAAATATATTTAAAAGACCAATCACGAATACCCTATGCTTAATAGACTTCAAATCCAATTAAGAGAGTTGTGGGTGAACCCCATAAACAGTGTTTGTACTATTGAAAACATATTGACCCTTTTTTCTGGAATGTAAATATTATATCATGGAGAGCATAGTGCTGGGAATGA
The DNA here is from genome assembly GCF_950005125.1 of Chionomys nivalis. NCBI lineage: Eukaryota > Metazoa > Chordata > Mammalia > Rodentia > Cricetidae > Chionomys > Chionomys nivalis. Next base: position 26,558,384 of record NC_080097.1, on the reverse strand, counting down.
CAGTTTTGTCCTTTCTTCTCCAAAAGCATTCATAGCAGCTACCAAGACAAAAAAAAAAATGTAACAAAGTAAGAGCTGTGTGATTATTTTGTTTTATCTTGTTTTTTTCTTTTTATTTTCCACAAATGAAATACACAGTGTCTTCAGCAATAATGTCTTACTATCTATTACTGTGCTACCAAATCAGTGGCAGTAGATCATATTGCATCTGTCATTTCCTTGTCAAGTAATTCAAAGGGAATTTTTAAAAACCCCATTATGCAAAAGAAATGATTACTGTTTAAACTCCAATGATATCAAAAAACATATAAGTCATTTAATACCACCTACACTATCCAATATTAAGGTAGTCAATAATGGGTGGTCAGATAAGAATAAAAGAGATTTTTACATTATAATATATATTTATAAGATATTTCAAAATCTTAAGAAAGTCTAAATGTCAAAGACAAAGTATGTAGAAAAATATGAATACAATATTTTGGTTATTTAATTTTAAAATACACAGGCCAAAATTATTATAAACTTAAATTTCTTACTAAATTTCCAGCTGCTGAAAATGGAAGCAGTTTTAAAAATATTTGATCAGTGTACATTACTTTTGTAGTGAGAAGACAGTGATAAATGTCAATGGAAAATTGAAGTAGATCAGTTGAAGTATTGTTAGGTAAACACACCACTGGCAGTAGGAGACATTTCCTTCTCCAGCTGCTCTTCTGGGCTGTCAACCCATTCAGAGCAGTAAGAAGCCATGAGAGCAGGTGGTTGCTCATTTTATTTTGATATGGAAGATTAACCTCAGAGCTATTTCTACATTTACTAGAAAACACTGAGTCATGACAATTGTAAAAACGATGGCCAATGATATGCAACCAGAGGCTTTTATACCAGGGCTTACTCTCACTTGGACTGCATGGTACTGAGGATACAAATTGCTTAGAATGTCTAAATGGCTTGTTTTTTCTTTCCTAATTCACAGGCATTAGCACTTGTGTACGAAAGTTTAATGAAAGGGTTATTATTAACGATACCATATAGTCATTTGGTTTATTTCCTAAACTGTGAAGGTAGCAACGTAGCTAGGGAAACAGGGGTGAAGTAAGAGTTTAACTATTATCATTCAGCATGGACATTTATCATTTGTTTTCAGAAATGTGCTATAAAATAGATGCATCCCTTTATGCATGTTCTTTTCTCTTTTTATATGAAGTCTGAATGAATTGTTAATTATATATCACCACATTTTAAATTAATATTAGAACTGGAGCTATGCTGACCTTGCATTTAAAATAGTATTTTTAAACATTTATTTATTTATTTATTTATTTATTTATTTATTTATTTATTATGTGTACAGCATTCTTTCCATGTGTGCCCGCACGCCACAAAGGGGTTCCAGGTATCATTATAGATGGCTGTGAGCCACCATGTGGTTGCTGCGAATTGAACTCAGGACCTCTGGAAGAGCAGTCCGTGCTCTTAACCACTGAGCCATCTCTCCAGCCCCTTGAAACAGTCTTATATTCCAAGGGTAACTTTAGAAGTAAAAAACAAAAAATTATTAATATTGTTGGTAGATCCAAAGAATTAGTTACATTGCCATCAACTGGTAGGTTTTATTAATAATATTATCAGCTGCTATGGACTATGATGTGTGTGCTTTTTTACATGATATAATGAAAAATATGTGATAATTGTGAAATTAAAATTATAAAAAATAAAACAAACTGTTTATTACATAGGAAAAGACAAACACTATACATTTAACAACAGACAAGATGAATGTTTGTAAAAGTGCTTTAAAACAAACCATCCATAAGCCTAAAAAAAGCTTTCATGCTGAAAAATGCATTGTTTCTTCATCTTTTTTTGAAATCATAATATAGTTACAACATTTCTTCCTTTTATTTTTCCTCTAAACTCTCTCATGTAACCCTCCTCACTCTCCTAATTCCTGGATTTTTTCCCTATTTATTGAATACACGTATTTGTATATACATATATTCTTTAAAATATCCTTTCACTGTACATAATGTTACTTGTATGTACATTTTTAAGATTGGCTATTTAGATTAAAGAATAGACTTGTTTGCTCTTCCCTGGAGATGATTGTGTGCCTTGCTTCTATTTTTTTTCTCAGTTAGAGCAGGGTAGAAACTTAGTGGAATTTTTATCATTCACTTTTTTATGTCCTTTAGTGTCTTCTTTGTCTGTGAACATTTATACTTATACTCATAGATTCAGTACATGTTAAGTGTATTCTTCATTTTCTATCAATAAAAATATCTTTTCAAGAGACAGAGATATCTCCAGAGAAGTACCACCAATCAAAATACAGAGTTGTGGAGGGTAGTCCCAATGGATACATTCAAAAAACAACTCCTTCACCTAATGTTCAGAAAATTTCATGAAAAAACAGGGAGAAAGCGTGGAAGAGACAAAGGATAAGAGAGTTTTCATTGTGATCACGTCTCATAGTAATATCAGAATTTACACCCATAAAGTTTCTTTTCAATCTTTAAAACTATGCATAATATTCATCATAAATATGATAGCCAATTTACTTTACTATTAAAGATGTCTTGGTGAGTATTTTTAAACCAAACTATCTTAGTTTCTTGTTGATTTTAAAGAAATAATTTAAAAAATATAAATATGTACAGCAAAGATGACTCAGCAGATAAAAAAACTTTTTGCCTGAGAATGAGGACCAGAGTTCAGATCATTAAAACACAAATGAAAATAAGGCAGGTGTGGAGGATATCTCTGAAAAAGACCTGGAAGCAATACAGGTATTTTCCAAAAATGTTAGACTAGCTAGAATATAGAACTCTATGTCCAGAGACAGATCCTACCTTAGTTAATAAGATGGAGAAAAACTGAGAAAGATATGTATTAATACAGCTGACTTCTGCAGGCATATGTGTGCACACACATAAGTTCCTACCTATTATACTACTTACTCTCCAAGTACAATTAACAGCTGTCTTAAGTTGTATATTACCCATTTTGTTTCCTACTTGTCAGTCAAAACCCAAAGTAGATGTTGTTGTGAAGTTATTTGCAAATGATATTAATGGCTACAATTTACTTTAATAAGAAAAATTGGTCTCTATGATGCAAGTGTTCTTCATTCAATCAGTTGACGATATTAAGAACTTGAGATTTCCAACACAAAGAATTATAGTCAATAGTACAAGAAACACACATATGCATACACATAGGTGCATGGGCTTTCAGCATGCTGATTCGCCTCAGCATATCATAGTGAAGAACACACGTACAGCTATTGTTTTTTTTAAAATTAAAATATAATTGTCACATTTGTCCCTTTTCCTCCTACCAGCTCATTTTATGTCCCCTGCCTCCAATTCTTCTCATATCCCAACAACTTTAAAATTTGTTGTCTGTTTTATTACTACTGATAAAAAGACACACATTTTATGTGTACATAGATATATAAATTTAAGCTGCTTAGTCCCTTTAGTACCTATATTTATTTGATTTGAAGGCTAAACACTTTGTATTGGATAAACAATAAGAGCTCATTCTTTGGAAAGACTAATTCATCTCACCAAAGTAGTCATTAGTTTCCTGTAGTTATTTGTTTGTGCATGGGACCTAGTAAGATTTTCCACTTCCATATTGCCTGTCTGTTGCAAAATATTTGTTTAACTATAGGAAGTTGTGTTGCATTTTTATGTTGTGGAATATTTGTTTAATTATTTAAAGAGACATTACATTTCTTTAATTATGTAAAGATGTTTTGCTGTTTTACCTTGGCTGCATAATGCTAACAAAAAACTGAACATCCAATAGTGAGGCAGAGAGGGAATTGAGAGCAGGGAGAGTAAGTAGCACCACAGAAACTGAGAGAAACAGTTAATAAATGGGACAGTCTGAAACTGAAAAGCTTCTGTAAAGAAAAGGACATGGTCAACAAGACAAAACGACAGCCTACAGAATGGGAAAAGATCTTCACTAACCCCACATCAGACAGAGGTCTGATCTCCAAAATATACAAAGAACTCAAGAAATTTGTCATTAAAGAACACATAAACCAATAAAAAAGTGAAGTACAGACATAAACAGAGAACTCTCAACAGAGAAATCTAAAATGGCTAAAAGACACTTGAGCAAATGTTCAACATCCTTAATCATGAGAGAAATGCAATCAAAAAAATCTGGGATTCCATCTCACACCTGTAAGAATGGCCAAGATCAACAACACTGATTACAACTTATACTGGAGAGGTTGGAGGAAAAAGGAACACCTCTGCATTGCGGGTGGGAATGCAAGCTGGTACAGCCCCTTTGGATGTCAGTATGGCAATTTCTCAGAAAATTAGAAAACAACTGTCCTCAAGACCCAGCAATACCTAACTTTTGTGTATATATCCAAAGGATGCTCAATCATGCCACAAGGCCATGTGCTCAACTATGTTCATAGCAGCACTGTTTGTCATAGCCAGAACCTGGAAACAACCTCAATGTTCCTCCACTAAAGAATGGATAAGGAAAATGTGGTACATTTACATAATGGAGTACTACACGGCAGAAAAAATAATGACATATTGAATTTTGCAGGTAAATGGATGGAGCTAGAAAGCATTATTTTGAGTGAGGTAACCCAGACACAGAAAGACAATTATCACATGTTCTCACTCATAGGTGGTTTTTAAACATAAAGCAAAGAAAACCAGCCTTCAAAATTCCAGAGAACTTAGACAATAATGAAGACACTGAGTGAGACATACATAGATTTAATCTACATGAAAATTAGAAAAAGACAAGATATCCTGAGTAAATTGGGAGCATGGAGACCTTGGGGGAGGGTTAAAGGGGAGGAAAGAGGAAGGGAGGGGAGCAGAGAAAAATGTAGAGCTCAATAAAAATAAAGAAAAAAAAGAGAAAAAAAGTGTGATACAGATCACTCTAGTGAGTTAAAATGACACCTGAAAACTCTAGAATAAAAAGAGCGAACTCACCAAGGAAGACTAGATGGCAGGAAATAATCAAATTGAGAGCTGAAATCAACAAAATGGAAACTAGAAAACAGTACAAACAATCGATTAGACAAAGAGTTGTTCCTTCAAAAAAATCAACAAAATTGACAAACCTTTATCTAAGCTAACCAAAAAAACAGATATAGAATATCTAAATTACCTCAGTGTGTAGGTGCACCCCTCGCGAGCAAGGAACTCAGGACTGCGAGGGGTGCACCTACACACTGAGGCAATGGGGATGTTCTATCGGGAACTCACCAAGGCCAGCTGGCCGGGGTCTGAAAAAGCATGGGACAAAACCGGTCTCGCTGAACATAATGGACAATGAGGACTACTGAGAACTGAAGAACAATGGCAATGGGTTCTTGATCCTATTGCACATAATGGCTTTGTGGGAGCCCAGGTAGTTTGGATGCTCACCTTAATAGACCTGGATGGAGGTGGGTGGTCCTTGGACCTCCCACAGGGCAGAGAAACCTGCTTGCTCTTTGGGCTGAGGAGGAAGGAAGACTTGATTGGGGGAGGGGGAGGGAATGGGAGGTGGTGGCGGGGAAGAGGCAGAAATCTTTAATAATTAAATAAATTAATTAATAAAAAAAAGAATATCTAAATTAACAAAATCAGAAACCAAAAGGGGGACATACCAACAGACATGGAGGAAAATCCAGAGAATCATCAGGTCATACTTTGAAAACCTATAATCCACAAACTTAAATGAAATGGAAATTTTTTCTCAAAATATCACTTACCAAAATTAAATCAAGACAAGATAAGTGAATTAAATAGACATATAACTGCTAAAGAAATAGAAACAGTCATCAAAAGTCTCCCACCCAAAAAAAGTCAGGTATCAGAGTGCTTTAGTGCAGAATTATACATGGCTTTCAAAGAAGAAATAATATAAACACTTTTCCAATTATTCCACGCAAAAGTAACAGAAAGAACCTTGCTAATCTTTTTTTTTTGAATCCACAATTTCCCTGACACCCACCCAAACCATACAAAGACATTACTAAGATAGAGAATTACAGACCAATCTCACTCATGAATATTGATGGAAAAATATTCAATAAAACAGTGACACACCAAATCAAATAATACATCAGAAAAATCATCCACCATGATCAAGTAGGCTTCATCCCAGAGATGTAGGCATGGTTCAACATACAAAAATTGGTCATTTTAATCCACCATGTAAACAAGCTGAAAAAAGAAAAAAAAAACACATGATAATCTCAATAAATTCTCAAAAAGCCTTCGATAAAATACAAAATCCCTTCATGATAAAGGTCTTGGAGAAAGCAGAAATACAAGGAACATTCCTAAACATAATAAAGGCAACGTATAACAAAACAACAGCCAATATCAACCTTAATGGAAAGAAACTCAACACGATAACCCTGAAATAACACAAGGTTTTCCACTCTCTTCATTTTTATTCAATATAGTACTTGAAGTTCTACCTAGAGCAATAAGACAAAAAAAGACCAAGGGGATACAATTTGGAAATTAAGGAGTCAAACTCTCACTCTTTGCTGATGATATGATAGTTTACATAAGTAACCCCAAAATTCTACCAAGGAACTTCTACAACTCATAAATACCTTTAGTAATGTAGCAAGATAGATGATATAGATATAGATATAGATATTCTCCCCTTTTAAAACAAGGACCTTGATCTTAGATCACCTCTCTCTCTCTCTCTCTCTCTCTCTCTCTCTCTCTCTCTCTCTGTGTATGTGTTGTCTAGCCCCTCATTTTCTCAGTATCTTCTTTCCTGCATATTTTGTCTTTCTTTCTGTCTCTTTTTTCTTCCTTTCTTCTTTCCTTCCTTCCTTCCTTCCTTCCTTCCTTCCTTCCTTCCTTCCTTCCTTCCTTGCTTTATAAATTTCAGCTTATCTTAAAAGTTTTATGTGATTTGTTTCCTAAATAAAAAAATCTCTATATTGCTTTTGTTTTGATTTCTCTATAAAAATTATTAGGCAGACATCCTCTCCAATATCAATGAACATCACCTTACTGACATCAGGACATCAATTATATTTGCTTTCCAAAATTCTAGTTTCTAGTTAATATTATTCCTTGACAACAGAAATAATATCTTAATAAATGGTCTCAAGCGTCTTTCACAGTATGCTCTAATTATAGTAATAGATGTATTGTTCACATATACAATAATAAGAAAATATTTTTTTGCACCTTGAAAATGGCAGTCTTACTTCATTTGTTATTTGAGGTGGTTTAACAAGTTGATAATAGTTACCGTAGAATAAGGTGCAGAGAAAACTCTTCCACTCATTGCATTAGGACTTTCTTGAGAAATGACTGTTCTATTCATTATTTTTTACAAATATTCTCTCTATATAAATAAATTTAAATAGAAAACATTTGGAGCTCTCAGATAAGTGAGGCAATGGATATGGGCCGTGAGTGTCCCTTCCCCAAAAAAATTAACTAAAGAATTAGACATTAAAAAAAAAAAAACACCCTAAGGACATAGTACTTCGTAGTTGATGGGAAATTTCTAAATACATGTCTACATAATTTTTGTTTAGGTCTTTGTTGTTCATAATGGATTTTATTGTTAAACTATTTGACCAAAAAACAAGGAAAATATTCAGATATTTTGTTGAAGGTTACATATTCATTGTTCAGTATCATGATGCCCTGGAGGTTTCCTAGTTTGAATGAGTTCAGAAAGTCAACTAAAAGATGTTCTTTCCTTAGAATAATTAAAATCTGCACCTCCTAAATATACTTTTCTCTACTCTATAATTATTTATATGACAACTTTTGATGATTATCTCTGATTCAAGATTCACTTCAAAGGAAATGCCACAAAATAGTCACTGATTTTTTTTAAATAGCTACTCAGTGATTAATGCCCTGAAATTAGGTGAAATAACAGATGCTTTTCAAAATAATAAATTCATATTTTATGTTCTGAATCCCTGAGAAAGAAATTTTGTATTTGGAAAAAGTATAATGTCTATTCTTTGTGACTGAAAATAAAGAAAAAAAGAACTCTGATAAAAGTGGTCACTCAAAAATCCACAATTGAAAAGTAATGGAAGAAATCAATGCAATTAATACAGTGACACAGTCACAGTCTCGAAGAAAGAGTGACAAGCACGGCAAAAATGAGTCCATTGTGTTATTGACTGGTTCTCTCTAACTTCTCTGAATGATACTAGTTTATTACTTTTGTAATAATGGTATGTGAATAATAAAGGCATGCATAGCCACTTTATCAAAATCTTTTTCCGTTTATATTCGTACAAAGCTACAAAGAACATTTCCTTTTGATACAGGAAAAAAGGAAAAATAGCTTTAAACTTTTTTTTCATGAGAAAAAAAATTGTTCTGTGATGAAAAGGGAGATCAAGGAAACAAGCGGTGGTCACTAAAGTGGTCAACTTGTCTTTTTCGCACTCAGTAAATTTTATAAATCAAGGTTTTAGTTTTCAAATGCTTTAATTTTCTTTAAGATGTAATAAAGTTGCTGTTGTCTATGATTGATTTGAAATGCTTTGTTAAATAATACTGACTTACAGCCATTTTTTGGAAAAGATTCAAGTTTATTTTGTTCATGTAATTTTGTTTATAGTAGAAACAGTATCTTTGGTGAAATTTTAGTGTAATATTTATCATTTCAATGACTTCAATAATTTTTCTAACAAGTAAATGCGTCCATTGTGGGTTGGCTTTAGAAAAATGCCAATATTTCCACTGTTTAATATATGTCCACTGGCACTTTAATAAAGCTTGGGTGCAACAGAGACCCATTGCTTCTTTAAAGCATGGCAACATAAATGATTAATTTTCTACTGTCAACAAAAATACTGCTGACTTAATATACATGATGGAAACTGACAAATTCTCCCATGCACATTTAAATTGCTTTATTTTTGCAAAGTATTGCAGGCACTCAGGAATAGAGTTTTTAATTGCCAAATAAATGAGTTTCCTGGAGAAATGTTTTGTTCAGTATTGATAAGCCTAATAAAGTACATTATTTTAAACAGTACCCATTGTTTTGATATTTTGTTTTCTTCTTGTTAGGTACTTTATCATAATGTGCTATTATTATCCTTTGTGCAGTAGCAGTATATGCCATATTTCAAACTCATATATATTGTACATATTAATTCTTCCTAAAGTCAGTAATACTCACTCCCATATTGCTTTGTTATTTTATAGTAAAGAATTTAAAAGTGACAAAAAAGGGAGGCTAGAGTGGTATCTCAGCAGTTAGGAACGTTACTGCTCTTGTAAAGGACCGGAGTTCAGTTTTCAGGATTTGTGTCTTGCAATGCAGAGCAGTCTATAAGTACAGCTCCACGGAATTCCATACTTGTCCTCCATAGGCACTGGTACTCAGTTTCACGTACCAACATTTCCGATACAACCTACTACCTGCCCCCACGCCATACTCACTGAAGGGTAAAACGAGGATCTCCAGAGTAAATTGGGAACCTTGGGGAGGGGGAAAAGAGAGTAGGGAAGGAAGATGGCAAAGAGGGATGAGAACATGAGGAACCCAAAAGGTAGAGTTGGGGGGAGGATTGAGAGGTGGAGCAAGGAAAGAGACAGCATGATAGAGGGAGCCATTAAGGCGTTAAAGGGAAACCTGGCACTGGGGAAATTCCTAGGAATCCCCAAAGAAGAACCCAGCTAAGATTCTCAGCAATATTGCAGAAGGTGCCTGAACTGTCCTTCCCCTGCAACTAGATTGATTACCTTAATTGTCATCACAGAACATTCATCCAGTAACTGATGGAGGCAGATGCCGAGGTCCACAACTTAGCTCTGGGTTGAGCTCCTGGAGAACAGTCGAAGAGAGAAAGGACTGATGGTATGAGCAAAGGAGCCAAGAACACGATGGGGGAAATCCACAG